>NW_027456147.1:295000-380000 GCF_040206685.1 Ascaphus truei | reverse complement strand
TAGTTTTAGGTGTAATAGAATTTCCATTGGGATCAGAATATACTTCCTCCTGATCTTTTAGCATGGTTTTTCTTAAAGAATACATCCCAGATTGTGCAGCCAATACACAGACGGGGCTTCCCATATACAAATCCATAAACTTCACTAACTAGCATCAAATGTTTTTTTTACTTATTTTTGCTTGATATATATTTTTTGTGTGCAGTTTATTAGATTATTAAACACTGCACTCTGACTTTTACTAATACATATCAGTTTATTCACTGAAACATGACGACCACTTATTATTCATACTCCATTTCTGCTGCCCTTACATATTGGTGTGTGAATGTGATAATATAGGCCACATCTGTCTTTTTAGCTTAAATTGTCAGTCTGCTCGCAGAGAGCATTAGAAAGGGGGTCTGCACACAGAGGGTCTTGGTCCGTCTGTCTGGTAGCTATGTCTGTCGACTCACACAGAATCTCTATCTCTTTGGTAGCTGCTATATATCTGAAGAACATGGTGTCTCAGTACTGGCCAGATTGAGAGCCTCTGGCAGGAGAAGTTGTCTTTCCATTCAATATCCATGAAAACGACCGTCAGGAGATCCGGGATAACATTGTGGAGGGAATCATCCATTCTCCAGATTTAGTGAGGTAAAGCATATTTACATAAAGGAGGATATAATTTCCTTTATATACTCCATGGGAGGCAGAGGATTCAAGGTGAGGAGTTTACCGTCTGTGGGATTGAGAGCTGATACAAATAATGACATTGTTAATTGCCAGGTCAGGGCTTGTATCAGCTTTGCTTTCATGAGTGTGACATGAACATGTTCAGTTTAGCATAATGAACATGAAGCTTCTATTCAATTCTGCCAGTGCCACCTCATCTGTTGCTCCATTCTGTTTGCTAGTGTAGCCAGGTCTCCCCAGCACGTCCGCACCCCCCTCACCTGACTGCCGATCGCGGGGGCCGCCGCGTCCAATGGCGGCTCCGTTCGGCGATGGCAGGGGAGAGGGCGGTCAGGTCCCGGCTCGGGTGTTGCCGGGGACGCATGCGGCCGGTTGCCAAGGCCGCACGCGCATCTCAGGGCTCCCGGCGCTCCCGGAGCCGGGCGATTAGGGCGCCGCCATTGCGCTTCAGTTCGCGCATGCGCAGTAGGTCCCCGGCGGCCCAGTTAGCTCGCGCATGCGCAGGGAGGCTGCGAGAGGCAGGGAAGAGTCGCGCGAGAGTAGAGAAAGAGCAGGAAACAGTGAGGCGGCCATTAGTAGTTTGCGCATGCGCAGGAGAAGCGCGCACGCGGCCCCAACGCTATAGCAGCCTCCTGGGAACTACAACTCCCAGGAGGCATAGGGAGACAGGCACCAGGTGCCTCATAGCGGCCAATAGGCCTGGAGGATTCTCAGCCCGGGAGAATAGATACATTTCCCGGGCTTTGGTCACGTCAGTTGGAGCAGCGGAGCTGAAGGGGAAGGAAGGATGCAGGGAGTGAGTGCAGCTCCTGCATCCAGATAGGTACCCACACTCCAGGTAGGCCCCAACTCCCCACCAGGGTAGTGGGTAATTTATAAGGGACGGCCCTAGATAGGGAGGTCACCCTTAGGTGTGTGTTGGGTGCAGGTTTGGCAGTGCCACAGCGAGTAGTGCTGTGAGCACTTACAAATAGGCATCGGGTGTACAGCGGATGCTGAGTGCGTGCAGTGGGTTCCAGGTTGCTGTGTTGAGTGTTGCATGTGACGCTGCATGTACTGAGTGCAGTGTGTGTGCAGCGTGTGTTACTGTCTGCAGGCTGACTGTGAGAGCTGTGTGTCGGCTGCAGGCGCGTTAGGGTTAGTGAGTTAGCTAGTGGTTAGTGAGGTTTCTGGACTTGGGGTAGTAGGGGAGGGGGGTAGGTTATTAACCCCGCAGGCCCTAGGAGTTTCCCCCAAGTCACCTCAGGTTGCGGTACAACAGGGACCGGCCCTAGGTTAGGGTTCCTGTCAAGTCAGTGCTCTGTACATAGATAGGGAAAGAGCAGCGGTTGCTGTTCCCGGAAAGCGGTTGGACCCACGTTGGGGTCCACAGAGACTGTGTTCCCGAGGGGACCGCCCTAGCGGTCCACAAGTGCAGGAGTTCGGTTGGAGGAGTCCTCGCCGATTGACCCTTTGAGAAGAGTGTTGCAGGCCCGAGCATCGGAGTGCTCGGAAGGTACCTCTGTATTATATGTGCACCAACAGGCCTATTAATTTAGTGACTGCGCAGTCACCCACGATCTCCGTAGGAGTACGGGACATTGGGTGGGGGTTACAGGACACTGGGTGGGAACACCAGACATTTGGCAGAAGGTGCTCCAGTATTGCATAAGGTTATGATGTTGTGTAATGTCTTATATGTGTGTTAGTAAAGTGTTTGTTCATTTAGTAAACCTGTTATCCATAATACTGGTGTATGTGGTTTCTGAGTGGGTTCCTATGTTAGGGTCATTCTACACTTCCCTAGAATCCTACATAGGTGGAGGCGCTGAAAGAAGATTCGTTCCAGAGGATTCACCCCGGGCTCTCATTAGCAGAGGCTCAGACATCCTGTGAGCCTGCAGGTATACGCACCACACCGGTAACACTACATGTTCTACTCACCCACACTATATATGAGATTGGGTGGGGTGGAATACCCGTTACACTAATATAGTGTGTCCACACTAAAAGAGCTGCAGAACTCCTGCAAGTAAATACAGCGTGCCTCTTTTAGTGTGGGCACCCTGTAGGAAAGTGCCTGCAGAAAGTGTTGTCCGCAATAGGGAATATCCGAATGTTTAGAATAAATTTCTAATAGTGTTTCTGTTCTCAGGGCTCAACTAACCCAAACATGACTTCCCAGGCCGCTGGACAGGCATAGTGGACAAAATAGGATTCTACCTGATGTCACACAACAGTGGGAGCTGGCTAGGCAGCCTGCTCTGCTTGTACCAGCTTATAAAGACCTATGAGTAAGCGGGAGATCATGCACCAACCAGTGAACCAGCTCTCCTTTCTGCGTTTTGAAGGTTGTCTAGACTGCATTAAAAGGCATTTTGTGTTCCTGGGGGGGGGGGGGGGGGGGGGGAGGGCAGGGGTGGGGGTCAGTTGTGGGAGCCAACTATCTGCTCCAATTATATACATTACCACACAACGTCACCAAATTCTCCTGTTGCAGATCTGCCTCTATAGAAACACTAAGCGCAGCAACAAGAATATAAAAGCTTTTGTCATTGATTCAAAAAGATATGTGAATTGTCTCTTTTTTTTGTACTCAAATTTTATTAAATGCATCGAAAAAACAGAAAAGTGAAAGTACATCATTACTTTGGTTACAGATCTCAAGGTGCGCATTTATCTCACAATGATTTTCTATTACATATAAAAAATCTTGGCATCTACTGTCATGAGAGAACAGACAATATATAGAATAACCGGGCCAGATTGAACAAGACTAGGATATAGTAAACTGAATGAGTTTATTTCCTATGAGCAGAACAGACAATAAATCAAGCAAATAACATTACAGAAATATTTACACCTACTGGGGTTGGACAAGGAGATATTCAGCCGAATAGCAGCTCCTTAGTTATTATAGGTCACGACAAGCACAGGAATAAGGGGTGCAAGCAACATTTAGACACAGGCCCCCCATTCCTAACATGGCATTTCAGTTATTGGTGAACAATTACCTTGTCTCAATCACAGGTTGCCAGGTAACGCGAGAAGCAGGGTTTACCCAGCCCCCCATTAATACACCCCTCCCCTGTAGCTACTTGGCCAGCCCATTTATAAAAAAACTATGACCTGATGCCTTCGTTGTCATCCTGTCGAGCAAAAATGCTTATTGGGCAGGGGTCTTTCATGTAGGGTGTTACGTTTGACAGGTCACAATGGTTAGTATCCATCTGTGAGAGCTGGCTTCATAGGCAATGAGGCGAGTCACCTCTATTGATGTACAGGTTTTTTCTCACCTCTGAGAACTTCTCCACAACAAAGCCTTTCAAGTAACCTCCTTTGATTGTACAATTACATATCAAAGCGGCCATTTGGCAAGCTTCCAAACCACAGTTATACTAAAAACAGCGATAACTCATAACTATATTTCACATGTCATAAATCAGATTAAAGGTATGTATGCAACCTGTGTTCGTTGCATAGGAAAACATATCAAAATGTCAGCCTTGTAGCACAAACACATACAGAGATATGGTTCTATGGGGTTTACATTATGACAAATACACAGTTAACCCCTCTCTCCATGTTAATACATAACATAGCAATGAATTCTGCTGAAGTGGGGGAATTCAGATCAACATATACACAGATCCCATTAACCCCTCATATCCATATCATGATAACAGGATATATACAATAACACACTGTACTGCTGGGGTAATACATCTAAGACCTGGGACAATTTGGCTGAAGCGGGGAAATGCAGATCCACATATACACAATATGGTTAACCCTTTCCCTCCCAACATGATTTATACACACATAGTAATATAACACAGACTGCTGGGGAAATACATCTCAGACCTGGGGCAATTCTGCTGAAGCAGGGGGATGCAGATCAACATATACACAGATCCCATTAACCCCTCATACCCCGATCATGACATATGCCTAGTACAATTCTCTCCCTTTCACTGATATAACAATAGATTACATTTTCCTACCCATCTATAAGCAGAGTCGAGCTCGGCCCAACCAGTGGGTTTCATCTTTGTGATTGGATGGGTCTAGAGAGGAAATTAGAGAAAGGAAAGAACTTAGAAGAAGAGGGAAGGACATGACAAGGGGGAAGGCGGGGTGAGGGGGAGGACAAGGTAAAAAGGGGGAGTGGGAAAGCAGGAGGAGGAGGGATGGGCAAAGTAGAGGAGGAGGGGGCGGTCCGCCGATCCACTGGCCCAACTCGTTCCTTACACATAGTCGGAGCATTGATATTTTTGGGTATTGAGGCGTCGGGTCCTTTATTTTGTCTCTAGAACTCTGCTACAGTGGGTCCTAGTTCCGGCCAGGTCTCTGAGCTACCCACGGTTCCCAAGTCCTGTAGAAGTCTTCAGCCGACTGTCTCAGGAAAGCCATCTTTTCCATTTCCATAACCTTGTTGATTCCCCCTATAACCGCTCTCCTAGAAGGGTGGGCTAATTTCTTCCATTAGGCCGCAATAGGACACCTTGCTGCCGTAAGAATAAATGAGATTAGCTTTTTCACCTGGCTCTTTTACAGGCTTTGCTAATAGGAAAACCAACGGGTCGATAGGAACAGAAAGGTCCGTAACTTCCCTAATAAGGGCTTGGATCATTTCCCAGTAATTTTGGATAACCGGGCATGACCACCAAATGTGGACCATGTCGCCCTTCTGTTCACATACTCCCCAACAGAGATCAGACACCAGAGGGTATATCCGCTTCAAGCGTGCTGGTGTGAGGTACCAATAATACATCATTTTATAGATATTTTCTTTAATTATAGAGCACATGGATGTTTTAGAGGCAAATTCCCATATGTCCTCCCAATCGTCTCTTTCTATTTCAATATTAAGATCTGTGGCCCATCTTGTCATGTAGTCATGATCAGAGGTGTCCACAGCTGACTCCACTCCCGCATAGATCCTAGTGATCAGGCCCTTTTGATAGCAGCCTGACGACGAGAGAGAAAAAAAACCGCCGCCTGACGAGAAAAAAAAAACGCCGCGTGATGACAAGAGAAAAAAACCCACTGCCTGGCGACGAGAGAGAAAGAAAACGCCGCCTGACGAGGGGAGAGAAAGAAAACGCCGCCTGACGAGGGGAGAGAAAGAAAACGCCGCCTGACGAGGGGAGAGAAAGAAAACGCCGCCTGACGAGGGGAGAGAAAGAAAACGCCGCCTGACGAGGGGAGAGAAAGAAAACGCCACCTGACGACGGGAGAGAAAAAAACCGCCGCCTGACGGGAGAGAAAAAAAACGTCGCCTGACGACGAGAGAAAAAAAAACGCCGCCTAACGGCGAGAGAGAGAAAAAACCTGCCACCTGATGACATGCCCCTTTATAGAGCTCAATGCTCGACACGCTGGATTCAAAACCTGGTATGGCTATTAAGGGCAGGTACTAAAGATACCACTACGAATGTTTCAATGTTTTATCTAAATATGGCGCTTAAATATCACACAGTCCATGGGATGTAACGTCCATGTGACGGTTAATGTCCTTTATGGGACCCTCCCCTGAATGTCCAATTGATGGAGATGGAATTGCTGGCAACTCCTCCTAGAAGAAATGAAACAAGCACACCATTGCGCGGTATCTCAGAACTACGACACACTCAAGCAGGCAATGATAGTGCCTACTTACAATCCATCAAATAACCGTGCAGTGGAGACAATCTGTGCTTTAACCTCTTCTTATCTGTCAACACGAATCCCACGTGTTGGTCTCTGCTCCGAGTTACAATTGCTATCATGTACTTCCCCCAATGGTTGCAGTTGGTCACATGGAGAGAGCAAGAAGCACAGAATAGTGTAGATGGCACAAACAATTTATTTTAAAACAGCTAACACAGCCAATAAAATACTCACATAACCAGTGAGTGCACGAACATCACTAAAATGCCGTCCGCATCATGCAAAGATTTCCCTCAGAGCCTTGGATTAAGAGTCAGCGCTCATATCACCTCTCCACGGAGTGCCCAAACTGCACAATGCTCCGTGGTGTGTTCCGGCGCTCGTCGTGGGACGTCACCGCTTTGCGCCACTCACTGCTCTGGAATATCTCCTACAGACGGCATCACCAAGCTCCTCCTCTCCTAACTCGTTTCGTGACTGACGGTGACCACGAAGTAGAAACGGCTTTAAGATGAACAAGGCAACTGTTCTACGAAAAGGGTAACAAAGCCAATAAACTATTAGCAAAAAAATTAAAAGGACTAAAAGCAAAAACAGGGGTTTACGCAATAAGGACAAGGAAAGGTCACCCATGATCCAGAAGAAGACTAGACACAATTGGTGCACTGCTAGAGAGAGGGCAGGGCTCAAAGAGGAAGGGGATATGACTTTGTAAATGGTTGCTATAGAAACGAAAAATGTTTGTTACATTAGAATACATTAAACACATAATTCAGAGCTGTTTGAGAAAATAGTTGTAGCATTTTTTTTAATAGTACAGAACTGCTTTATTTAAAAAAAAAATCACGTAGGATATTGCTTGTCTGCAGCTTTGAATGTAATATAGACCATCATTTAGTTATAGGGGTGCACCTCAATTTGAGGTATTATATGGATTCTCTTTAGTGTGTATATTTTAGTAGCTTTTTATAAACTCAATCCTGAGTCTGCACTCCCCCCCCCTTCCCCTCCCCCCCCCCCTTCCCCTCCCCCCAGGAACAAAATAAAATCTTGCAATAAAAAGTAAAATGGAGCGTCTTTACATTTTTTTAGTCTAAATCATATTATTATAAATGTCCCACTCAGCTCATCTACTATGAATATGTTATAGTATGTTATCACATTGTGGATATCGTAGGACAAAATAAAAAAAATAGTGATGCTGTAAATCAAGTGAATGTTCACACGATACCAATATATAATCCAATCAGTCACTCAAACCAGTAAGAGTCTATATTGGTATTATTGTAATGCACAAATCCTTGTTTCATCCAGGTAAAAAAAAAAAAAAAAAAAAACACACACACACACACACACACACACACACACACACACACACACACACACACACACACACACACACACACACACACACACACACACACACACACACACACACACACACACACACACACACACACACACACACACACACACACACACACACACACACACACACACACACACACACACACACACACACACACACACCACCCCCCACACACAGGCAGGAGGGAGCAGGCACAAATATAACCCTCTCCCTGGAAAACCCAAACAGAGCTAATGATGACTTGAGGGTAGAACAGCTGGGGCTGTGCTGTGCGTTTGTCTGTGATGACCCCGCCCCTCACGTCATGGCCGCGCACCCCCCCCCCCGACCCGTTTTGGCCACGCCCCCCCGCGCCGGAAAAACTTCGCCGCAGATCGCAGTGCAGTGACTTGCACGCGCCGCCTGCAAGCAAGGCGGCCGTGCGGGCGCGTGCAGTGGGACCTCGGCCTATCACGTAAAATGGATCCAAATCGGATCATCCAGGCGCTGAGGGGAACCATCGACCCAAAGATGCGGCTGGCAGCGGAGACCGAGCTCAATCAGGTGAAGGGGGAGGGTGCTTATCCCGAGGTTATCACCTCATCCTGCCCCGAGAGTAATATCACTGAGGGAGAATCTGCGGGACATGACCTCATCCTGGCCTGGGGGTAATAATATCACTGAAGGGGATGTGTGGGGCATCGCCTCATCCTGCCCTGGGGGTAATAATATCACTGAAGGGGATGTGTGGGGCATCGCCTCATCCTGCCCTGGGGGTAATAATTCAACTGAGGGTAATGTATTGTGTATCACATCATCCAGCCCTGGGGGTAATAATATCACTGAGGGGAATGTGTGGGGCATCACCTCATCCTGCCTCTGGGGTTGTAATATCACAGAGGTTAATGTGTTGGGTATCACCTCATCTGGCCTTGTGGGTAATAATATCACGGAGAGGGATGTGCAAGGCATCACCTCATCTTGCTCTCTGGAGGAGGCAGAATGAGGTGGTTACCCAACAACATCATGTTGTCTTATCCCAGGAGGGTATTAATATTTTGTTGGGGTGTAATAGAAGCATTTTAAGATGGAGCAGGGCCTGAGGGTTATTTGTTTCGGTTTGGAGTACCCAAAATTATTATTCATAGTGAAAAAATTACAGCAGGATTAATCTATAAGGCCGGGGCAATAGAGGCTTGATGAGGGCGGAGGTGCGCTGACGCTGAGACTTGTCTGCTGAAGTCTGCGCGATTGCATGGACTTGCAGGCGAGCCAGTGTGCGCGAAGGGAGCCGGGGGGGAGGTGGTTGGAGGCGGGACAGTGACGTCGCTGGGCCAATCGCCTGCGATGCACTGACGTCACAGCGCGTGACGCTGCGTCAGGCTGATTGGATGTTTTCAGCCAACAGCGTGCTGAAAAACAGCTTGGCTGTCGGCTGAAAATTCCAAAGCTTTAGCACGCCTGCTGACGCTCGCGTGAGCCCCCTCTCAAGGCATCCTCATTGAGGATGCAGGGGCTGAGCGCGGAGCGTCCGCACGGCTCAGCGCGGCCTGTCCTTCTATGGACTCGGCCTAAAGCCCGTTCTATACTGCATGCTTTTCCCTGTTATAGAGCCGGGAGCTGGCGTGTGTGTGTGTGTGCCTGCGTGTGTGTGTGCCTGCGTGTGTGTGAAGAAAGTCCTAAATAAGATTTTTTTTTTTTTTTAAAGAAAAAAAAAGTTTACATTTTTTTTATTTTATTTGTGCAATAATTGACACACACACACACACACACACACACACACACACACACACACACACATCCCAGTAGCAACGCGAAATCATCTTTTCACCGCTGTCCGCTCCCTGCCCCCTGCTGTGTGCGGGTGCGCGGCCCTTGTATAGAAGGGCTGGCTGACCACAAACATCTATAACTGCCGTGCGCGCGCACAGCGTAGCACGCCCCGGTACTATAGAACGGCCCTAAGGCGTCCGTACGACTACCTTGCTTGCTGGCGTCGCGTGCAATTCACTGAACTGCGGTCTGCAGTGAATTTGTTTCCGGCGCAGGGGGGCATGGCCAAAACGGATGAGGGGGCGGTCCCGCCCCACATCGCAGCACTGCAGCTGCCCCTCGGCCCCCTCGGCCCCATGGCACCCTCACACACACACAGGCACCCTCACGCACTCACACACACACAGGCACTCACACACAAAAATAAACATGGGGGGTGAATCGGAGGGGAATCGGAAGGGGATCGGAGCAGAGGAGGGAAATTGGATTGGCTGCTGGGATCCAATCCGTGATTGGTTCCCTTGCATGCCACGTGACGTGGCACTCGCCGAAATCACATGCTCATTGTAGCTCCTGCTGGCTGACGCGTCTCGGCACGCAGTCAGCCACGCCAGAAAGAGCCAGCGGGGACATCAAGAATAGAGGCAAGCAGCAGGTGGTCCGCGGCCGCGCGCGCAGGTGGTCCGCGGCCGCGCGCGCCGCCGGCCGCAGCGCGACCAAAGCCTAAGGCTGCGTCCGTGCTGCTGAAGACCGCACAGAGGTGTGCGCGCATGATGCGATCGCAATGCCTTTAGGCACCAATAGACTGCACGTGTGACAGCAGGAGGGGGCGCGCGTTGCGTGAGGGATCAGTTCAATCTGATTCCATGGTGCGACGGCCAGGTCATGTGTGCGGCACGCCCAATGATGACCAGCTCCGTGACATCATAGACACGCCTCCGTGCGGTCTTCGGCAGCATGGACGCAGCCTAATGTATGTATGACTTGCTAACTGCCACATCTTGGAGGAGGTGACCTCACAAAACCATGTCAGATATTCATGGGTGGTGGGGGGGGATCACTAGGGCTGAATCTTAACATGTAAGTCAATTAAATGACAGGTACTGTATAAAGAATTGGATAGCTAGTGCTCTGGTCCATCTTCCAAGATGCAGATAAAACAAGTGTCTGCCAGAAAAACCTCTGGTCCACGACTGGATGTTCACTGATTTTGTTTTTCTATTTCGTAGTCGTACAAGATCATCAGCTTCGCTCCGACATTACTGCAGATCATTGTATCTGAGCAGGTAGAGTTCCCTGTTCGTCAGGCAGGTAAGTCGGATGAGCCTTTTGCTGTGTCTTGCACCCTGAATAGTTGCCAGACCTTGTATGGACTGCGCTGGCACTTAAGACACACGTTGCAACAAAGACCTGCTGTTAACATCTCGGGGGAAGTTCTGAGGACCTTTCTATATCTGTCTCGCCACGGTCTAAACACCATGCATATTCCAATTTATACATAGTCACTTAGCTAACATTTTATTAGCTAAGAATTCTAGTTCAAATTAAAATCGCTATGAAAGGACAGAAATTGCCCATATCTCATAAGGAGTAAAATTCTAAATGAATAAGAGGAAGGAAAAATACAATACAATGACATTTGGCGCATGATGACACATGGTTATGGCGATCACCAGGAGAGATGTATGGATAGTAATATCTCAGGTCACTTATACTGTTAATAAATAGTTTATGGTCCAAAACGACAAGTCTCTTATGCGTCTTATCAGCCCTTGGAAGTATAGTGCATGTATTTTTCGGTATACACGCACACACGCGTCTATCTCTTCTCTCTTCCTCATCAGGCACTCCCCGAGGTTATAGATATAATTAAAAATGTTTTAGTCTGTAGATCAACGTTTCGGTTCCATTGCAGGACCTTCTGCAAGATTCATACGGTTCAGAGAAAGTCTTTAAAATACAACCTCATGTGATGCTGCAAAAACAGTACGAAAATGTGAAATACTTGAAAAAGAAGGGGCAGTTAGAAACTGGCCACCCCTGAGTAACTGCAAAATTGTCTCATCATGTCAGTGACGAAACATTACAAATAAACCGCTGTTGTTGAACTAAGTGATTATGTGCATAGAAGTGAACATAATATAAAATACTGTGTAATAAATGAGTACACAGTAAATTCGTATAGTGCAATGGGGGTGACATAAGGTTAAAAACTAGTAATAACGTGGAAGACGAAAACTGGGTGGAATAAAATGTGTCCGATACAGAGCATTTTGTATTTCAAAAGGCCACAGAGGAAGAGGATCGTTTGCTAAGGACAAATTCGCATGAGATGAGGCGAGCCCTACAGTGCGCAGTCGGAGGAATTCTGGCACAGTTTGTCTTTATGGGCTCATGCAGTCGAAGACAGATGGGCGCTGCGAGCAATATCAGCGGGCTACTATTTACTACTACTTATAGATGAACCTCGGCAAAGCAAATTTGTAGTTTCCAAGATGTCCATTTTTCTCGTCAAAGAAACAAAGCGTTGGATCAGATTTTGCAGGATTTAATGTGCAAAAATGTAATAGGGAAAGTCTTTACACACAGAGAAGATTAGGAATATATTCTATAATATTTGTTTTAAAAAGCACAGAGCGCAGAGAATTCAGTGCAGTATTAGATCTCAGAGGGCTGAATGCTTTTTTAGAGTAAAAAAAATAGAAATGGTGTCCTTGACCATGGTTATTCAGGAAGTCTGGCGAGAGACGTCTTAGACTACGCTTATAGTGCCGGCGACATCCGGCTGCAGTCGCTGGAAAAATCAAATTGAGAGAACTTCCAGCGATCGCGACCAAGCTGCCACGCTTACTAAAAGCGCACGCGGCGGCAATGCATTTGGACATGAAACCACTTAACGTGATTATAGGGGAAGAATCACAATTATAAGTGCATATTCAAGTGAAATATAACTAATAATGGACACAAACAGTGTATCATATCACAAACTGAAAAAAATACTAAATGTGATGACGCCCTCCACTCAACTTTCAAAGGAAGGAGTTTCCAAGTTTCTTCAAATGCAGTGGTACCAGAAAGCTGAAAGCGGAGGACGTCAATATCGTTATGTAAACAATGCAGTAGAAACACCAATAGTTCAGTATGTAATAATTCTTGTGTCCAAGAAAAGAAAAATCTCCAATGTTTTTACTCGGATGCTTGTGAGTAAATAAAGGCCAACCACAATCTGTGGCACTTCAGGCAGATGACGCGATGTGTGCAAATTACCTCAAACGAGAGAAGACAACCACCACAGCGCCAATATAGGAGCACACACTTTATCTAATAAAATAGCAATCCAAGCGCATAGAGTGAGCGCTGACAAGACTCTCTTGGTGAGTTGGGGTGTAAGGGCTGTTATATACTGTGTGCAGCCGTGTGAGCGCGCGTGCCTGTGCGAAGGCGTGAGCACGTGCCGCACGCTTTGTGTGTATACTGTGCGCGAGTGGGGTACTGTGTGCGTGGGTGGGTGGGTGTGTGTGTTAATACGTTTTCAAATAAATTAATGCATCCCTTTTTAATTTTTTTTTTTTTTTTTAATTTTTAATAACACATACATTTCAGCAGCGGTAGCGGCGCAAATGAATTATTTTTCTCATCTTCCCCCTCTGTCGGCCGGTTCCATGCTCCCTACGTGCGCGCGACAAGATTATAGAATGGCTGACTAACCTCAGCCAACTAAAACTACTCGCGTGCGCATAGCGTACCGCACGCAGTATAGCACAGGCCTTATTGTGAATTCCGAAGGCGGAATTTCCTGGAAAGTAGAATCCTTTCAAAGAAGGAATGGTAGAGAGGCTGATTTCTGATCTAACCCAGTAAACTAGGAACTCTAAGGGTTCATGCACAACCAAATGTAAAAGTAATTGCTAGTATGTTGGAACATACTGTACTTGTTTTGATTTAGGTGATGCAGAAATAAACTTCTGTTGCTTTTAGATTTCCTAGGAGTGTTGCCTACCTTTACACGAGACACCTTTTATCATTGCTGAAAGCACTCTGGCACCCAGTCAAGTATATTGGACCAATTTAAGACGTTTTTATGGAACAGGGAGGGTGCTTCCAGTAGAAACATGAATGATTGTGTAATTTGTATACCCCACAAAAATGCACAAGATACCGTACCTTGACAAGAAGCGGTGTAACATAAATCAGCTACCAGAAAGCATCTGAATCTCAATTTAAATAGCTAATCATTTAACAGTTGGTTAAAACCAAAGTCTATGCCTTATCAGTTAAAAGCAATCATAACTTTATTAATCGGACTTGAATATGAAAATCATCTTTCCGCCATGTGTTTAGACATTGTAGTAAAATGCTAATCTAAATGTATTTTGATATTTACTGGTGGATTATGCTACATTGATTAAGTATTGCAGCGTTAGAAGAGGTGGATATTACCTAATAGTTTTAGGTGTAATAGAATTCTCATTGGGGTCAGAATATACTTCCTCCTGATCTTTAGCATGGTTTTTCTTAAAGAATACATCCCAGATTGTGCAGCCAATACACAGACTGGGCTTCCCATATAAAAATCCATAAACTTCACTGACTAGCATCAAATGTTTATTTTTACTTATTTTTGCTTGATACATATTTTTTTGTGTGCAGTTTATTAGATTATTTAACACTGCACTCTGACTTTTACTAATACATATCAGTTTATTCACTGAAACATGATGACCACTTGTTATTCATACTCCATTTCTGCTGCCCTTACATATTGGTGTGTGAATGTGATAATATAGGCCACATCTGTCTTTTTAGCTTAAATTGTCAGTCTGCTCGCATAGAGCATTAGAGAGGGGGTCTGCTCACAGAGGGTCTTGGTCCGTCTGTCTGGTAGCTATGTCTGTCGCCTCACACGGAATCTCTGTCTCTTTGGTAGCTGCTATATATCTGAAGAACATGGTGACTCAGTACTGGCCAGATCGAGAGCCTCTGGCAGGAGAAGTTGTCTTTCCATTCAATATCCATGAAAACGACCGTCAGCAGATCCGGGATAACATTGTGGAGGGAATCATCCGTTCTCCAGATTTAGTGAGGTAAAGTATATTTATAACGGAGGATATAATTTGCTTTTAGTTATTCCATGGGAAGCATAGGATTCAAGGCGAGGAGTTTACTGTCTGTGGGATTGAGAGATGATACAAATAATGACATTGTTAATTGCCAGGTCAGGGCTTGTCTCAGCTTTGCTTTCATGAGTGTGACATGAACATGTTCAGTTTAGCATAATGAACAAGAAGCTTCCATTCAATTCTGCCAGTGCTACCTCATCTGTTGCTCCATTCTGTTTGCTAATACAGAGTGTCCACACTAAAAGAGCTGCGGAACTCCTGCAAGTAAATACAGCGTGCCTCTTTTAGTGTGGGCACCCTGTAGGAAAGTGCCTGCAGAAAGTGTTGTCTGTAATAGGGAATATCCGAATGTTTAGAATATATTTCTAATAGTGTTTCTGTTCTCAGGGCTCAACTAACCCTTTGTTTGCGTGTCATCATCAAACATGACTTCCCAGGCCGCTGGACAGGCATAGTGGACAAAATAGGATTCTACCTGATGTCACACAACAGTGGGAGCTGGCTAGGTAGCCTGCTCTGCTTGTACCAGCTTGTAAAGACCTATGAGTAAGTGGGAGATCATGCACCAACCAGTGAACCAGCTCTCAGTTCTGCATTTTGAAGGTTCTCTAGACTGCATTAAAAAGCATTTTGTGTTCCTGGGGGGGGGGGGGGGGGGGGTCAGTTGTGGGAGCCAACTATCTGCTCCAATTATATACATTACCAAACAACGTCACCAAATTCTCCTGTTGCAGATCTGCCTCTATAGAAACACTAAGCGAAGCAACAAGAATATAAATGCTTTTGTCATTGATTCAAAAGGATATGTGAATTTCTCTTGTCTCCCCAGTGTGAGAGTATAGTTACTATACTCCTATCATAACAATGTTCTCGCCTGTCCCCTGTTCTCCTCTTCCTATCATTCCTCCAGCCTGTTTTTAAGATTTAGTATCCTGACTCCAAATGCTGTGTTTCCTACAGGGTCCCATCTCCTTCCCCTCTTTCTACTCTGCTGATGTAAATTTGGTGGCACTGGCCCCTCATGTAAATGACATGCAGACTATCTCCCACAGATACAAGAAGGCAGATGAGCGGGCGCCTCTTATTGCTGCCATGCACATCTTCTTACCGCGGCTTCAGCAGCAGATAGTGCAGCTGCTTCCTGACGCCTCTCATTACTCTGTGCTGATGCAGAAACAAATCCTCAAAATATTCTATGCGCTCATCCAGGTAGGTACTATAGAAACTCATGCAACAGCATAGTTGTAGCACATACACATGTTCTAGGTGTATACGGACGGCTTAAATATACTTATCAGGGATTGACCATGGATTCCAATTTTATGTTTTAATCAAAAAAACACCACCATTTTGCACTTCCAGTTAAAACCGATAACCCGGAAATTAAGCATCATTCCTTATTGAATTAGAACTATTGTAGCAACACACCGGATACAAAAGCAAAACCAAGGAAGTGCGTGGGTGTGGTGGGAAGGAAGTGCGCGGCTAAACCCCGAATTCAAAAGTGTGGCAATTTTGCGTCACTGGTGAATAATAAGGATAAGATAATAAGCATGTTCTTGTATAGCGCTGCTAGTTTGCGTAGCACTTTAGAGATACATTTTGCAGGTCCCTGCCCTGTGGAGCTTACAATCTATGTTTTTGGTGCCTGAGACACGGGGCGATAAAGTGACTTGCCCAAGGTCACAAGGTGCCGACACCGGGAATTGAACCAAGCTCCCCTGCTTCATACTCAGTGCCAGTCAGTGTCCTTACTCCCTGAGCTACTTCCTCTCTTTTAGAATATTAGCATGATTTGAAAACTTCTGTGAGCATTTGTCTGTAGGTTCAGAGTTGGCAAGGGTGGAATGGTGTCATGGGCATGATCAGAAGCCTAAATTCCTTTCTATTTTTTACATCTTACCACGTAAAATGCCCTCTAAATATGAAGATATTCCCCTCCACTCTCTGTTGTAGTCTATGTGCTGTATACAATACTGCGTTATCCTGGTGTTTAAGAAGCTAACAGGTGACAATTTACCTGCTCTCTGCCCTCAGTATGCGCTGCCGCTCCAGCTGGTGAATAATCAGATGATGACCCAATGGATGGGTGTTTTCAGCAACATCACTGACCGAGATGTCCCTCCAGTAAGACCGGACTTTGATAATCTGCTTTGCATTGTTTGCGCGAATAAATCACGTTTTCATGATGGACCTTGACATGTTCAGAGATAGTGTTGTGTGAGGTTAGAAGATTAGCAGCCTTTTAAATTAGAATTTCTTTATTGCTTTGTGCTGTATATATTTTCAGCCTGTAGCAGCACAAGCTCTGTTATGTTGTATGTTCTCATCACAGAACAAGCAAATGGAGAGAAATTAGTCTGGATAAACTGGCCGGTGAAATCTGATGCAGTTTCACCAAGAAAGGGAGTAGGTTCAGCAGTAAATGTGGGGTGGCAGGGTGAGCTCTGTGAATAAATGGGGAGTTCACTTCTGCTCCATGAAGCTGCACAGCTTATTTCATGCTCAACAGAAGTTCTGTCTATTTACAGTATAACAGTTTGTTGACTGTCTTCTGTCTGACAGGAAACATTGCAGGTGGATGAGGATGATTGCCCGGAGCTAGTGTGGTGGAAGTGTAAGAAGTGGGCGCTTCACATCATCACGCGTCTATTTGAGCGGTAACGTTCCTGTTTAGTCCTGTACCAGGTGACACGTTCCCTATGCAATCAGGGAGCTAGTGGCCTGTGTTGCGTATTGACGAGGGCGGTACCACACTTTGGACCCCCCCCCCCGCTAAAAAAGATATATATCTATAAAACGAGAGAGAGCCACGCACTTTCTCTATTCCCTTCCCCCATGGCAACTCCCCAAAAAAACATCACTGTCCTGTGTTCTCTTGGTCCTCCTTAGAAGCCTTTGAGTTTCTCATATAATGTTAATACCTTGAACCCCTAAGCATGTCCTGTTCTTAAAATAAAAAAACAGCATTGGAAAATGTAAAACATTATACTGCAAAAAATGGCGAGCAGTGTGGATTGCTGCTTTAAGACCTGTTTTAGTTACGCTCCCTTCACAATTTGTAATGGAACTACATAGAATCCTTGTCTACTCACTGATTTCACTCTTAGAAGATCCATGTTCAATTCTTGTGTTTTACTGTTTCTCGGCTCGGCTTTGTGGGTTGTTGTGTCCCCATTGCACCACACATCACTTTGTGGGCTACTATTACTAAATCCCAACACATCCTTCTCCTACTTCTCACCCTAATGTGACTATTTAATTCCCCATCATGTCTGTGGCCTGGACTTTGTCCCTCCCACATGTCTGTGTGGGCTGGTCATGGTCCCCTTTCTCTCTCCACCCCCCCCCCCCCATGGCATGTCTGTGCGGACTGGTCATGGTGGCCATGGTCCTTTTCCTCCCCATTGCATGTCTGTGTGGGCTGGTCATGGTCCTTTTCCTCCCCATGGCATGTCTGTGGGCCTGACATGGTCCTGCCCCCCCACCCATTGGCATGTCTGTGTGGGGCTGGTCATGCTCCCCTCACTCCTGCATGACTTGTGAGTTATACTGTGCCTGTTGCTGATGAGTGCCTTGTCCTTGGTAGGTATGGGAGCCCGGGGAACGTCACCAAGGAATATTTTGAATTTTCAGAGTTTTTTCTGAAGACATACGCTGTTGGGATTCAGCAGGTAACACTTCAGAGATTTTGAAATGAAAGATTATGGCATTGTTGCAGGGTTAGGGACAGGGGCTGGCTGACAAATTGTAGCCTGTGGGCAAATACAACCTACTGGCTCATGGGCTAGTATCCCACGGAAACAAATACATGAACTTCTGAAATTGGATAGATACACACGGGCAGTAGTTCATAAATACATAATATGGACATAAGCTATGTCAAAGCACATCTAAGGCAATTTCCCAGTTACCTTTTAGAGTAGAGTGCTTCTGGAGGCTCCCTGATTTGCCTTTTCAGCCCATTACCCATTTACAATTTGTTGTGTCTGTCTGCCTTGAACCGGTTTCTCTCCACTTCTTGAGTCTCTTTGGCATGTGCCTTATGTCTCACCCCTGATCCCTGTGTCTCACCACAATGTATTTTCCCATGTCTGTCTCCTCAATGCCAGGGAAGGCCACTTCTCTATATAACTCTGCAGCAGGTAGGGAGCTGGTAAAGTAGAGAGGTGAGAATTAGGATTCCCCTGGGTCCTACTGCTTACCGTATCCTGAGACAGATACAGATACAGATACAGCTTTCAGCTGTTAAGGTCAGAAAGATTTTATTTCTTAGACACTGCTCCAAGTAATTAAGGCGGCCCTGGGGAATTGCTGCCTTTTACCCCAGCCAGTCCAGTCCAGCCCTGGGTAGGGTGAATTTATGGTGAGGGTTGGTAGAGTTATGGGACATCAATCCAGTAAAAGCATAAATCCCTGTTGTTCTTTTACATAATTGGGTCTGGGGAGTCCCCGGGAGTTAGGTAACATTATTCCTAGCTCTATGGGACCCTGTGGTTCCAAAGATGTTTACTGTATGTCCCAGTAAAATAAAAACTGGTTGCTGTGGTTCTCCAAAAAGAAGCTGAAATGTGGGAGTGGGGCTTGGGTGGCAGCCATGTTAATTTCCCAAAAGTGACCAGAAACAACGGCACACGAGAATGTAAATATCTCAGGAAAATCTGGCCTCCCCGTGTCTTAAACACGACTCTGCTTCCGTTCCAATAGTATGACGTTCCCTGTAAGTCATAAGACCCCCGGTGTGCCAGCCCCCATGACCTACTGGATACGTCGTAAGGGCAGCCTGGAGGTAAAGTTAGAATATATTAATGGGCTAATGATAATGAATTGCAGTCTTTATACGTTTTGTTATAGAAAATGTAGAAATAATATTTCATGCTAATAGATTGTTTGGGCTTTATTCAGAATGAAACCAAAGCTGCACTCAATGCGATGATACTCTGGATATAAGCAAAAATAGTACATTTAATGTGAACACATATCAGCGAACATAACATACAGATATAGATGCACAGTAATTGCAAAAAAAGGGGAAGCAGTTACTCAAGGTGTAAAAAAAATACCTGTGAGTAAAAAAGGTGAAAAGGGAGGACAAGGGATTGGGGAAGGAAGGGAAAACAGATGGGAGGGGAGGGGAGGGGGGGGGAAAAAGGGGGGCGTTTAACAGAATAAAGGCAATTGATGGGGATAAAGTTTCGGGGATAGACCCCTTCTTTTGGCCCGTTCCCTGCGATCTGTAGGACCAAAGGTACTTCCCTTGCTCTATATCCTGACCTCCTAAAATCAAGAAACGTGAACCAATGCAACTAAAGAAGTCTCTGTGGGGGTAAGCCCAGGCATACCCAAATTGGTACAGAGAGCAGCCAAAGCACTGGTTCGGGCACTACGGGTCTGTAAGAATAAAATAAGTAGGAAGCCCTGGAGCCGCGCTTGTCCCTGCCAATGAGGGCTTAGTTGGCCAACGATGCTCAAGTGGTAAAGCGTACATAAAAACTCCACCGTACTCTACTCTATCAGCAGTGAACTCTTCTGGGTCACAATTAACACTGAAATCTACATGATGCTGTAAAAATAAATATGCCAAATTCAGAAACAAACAAAAGAGACGTTAGACAAACATGGCTCAATCCACCGAATCTTTGCTCCAAAAATAGAAATAAAAAAACAAACAAAACTTCAGTCTCCTTCGAGGCCTAATTCAGGGGCATGGTGGCCCTCTCTAATCCCTGACCATATCGGCGTTGATGGTGAGAATTAGATCCTCTGCCTTCATATCTCCTTTTGTTCCCTCTTCAATGGGGTTTTGTTTTTCAGTTTTTTAATCTCCTTTTTCTTCTTGGCAGCTCTTGCTCCCTCAGGTCCCGCTTCCACTATAGTGTTTATAGTAGGGATCTCAAAGTCAGTCCTCAAGGGCCACTAACAGGCCAGCTTTTATGGATATCCCTACTTCAGCACAGGTGGTGCATTCTTCCACTGGGCCACTGATTGAGATAAAAAAAAAAAACCTAAAAAACAAAACCGAGTTTGAGACCCCTGGTTTGTAGTGTCTTCCCCCCACCCCCCTCATATGCATGTGGTATAAAAATATTGCCATGGTAAAAATAATTGTACTGCTGACAATATGCCTTTAGTGAATAGGTTGTTGGCAATAAATAGCAATGTAGGGAGATCTCAACCTGAAGGTGAATCAGGCATTATGTTGGGGGGAAATAAACTTAGGTAAAATGTAGATGTGTTGTTTTGTTGGCTACTGCTTGTATTTCTAGGTTTGTGGGGGGGGTTGGATTATATGAGTTGGTAGTGGGAATCAACATCTGATATGATTTACAGAATGTGATCATCTTGTCGGGGGGGGGGAGGGGTCTAATTATATCGCCCACCCCTGGCAAGTCCAATAGAGAAGGGGATTTTGTCATTTTTAGTTCAATTTGATTTCTAAAGTTTAGACTGAGGCAGTGATTCTGTCCCGTGAGTTGTCTGCATTGTGCTTGACATTTGTACAACCAGAGATGCCTATATATTATCTTGTGGAGAATCACATTATGTCTCCAAGTCTAGAGCTGCAAGGTTTGAAATTTGAGACGGAGGCATCTCTTACAAGGATGTTCAGACTCGCAAGATCTGTTCTGATGGTCTGTATATACTGGCAGCCTTACTCCCTATCAAGGCCCCCTCTTCCCTAGTGTTGAGCTGTCCAAACTGATCCCATAGATATGTCAACCCCATTGTCCCTGAATGAAACAGAAAAGCAGAGGTTTGCGGTGTACGCAATGCATCTTTTTGCCATGTATAGCAAGCCTCCGTTTGGAGGCTTTAATTCTTAACCTATTTATTGCAGTGTACCAGGCCTCCCAGCGTAGGGTTAGGGTTAAATTACCGCACATGCAACTACCAATGTTGGCTGAAGGTTAAATTGCTCCTGCACTAGGTTCTGTTGAAGGTATTGGAGCAACATCGACAGAAGCAATATATCGCCCCACGGGTTCTCCAGCAGACACTCAACTATCTGAACCTAGGGTTGTCTCACTCAGTCACGTGGAAGCAGCTGAAGCCACACATGCAGGTGAGTGCAAAATAGAAAGAAAGTGGCCTCTCCCACTGTGTGCCTGACTGATAACTCGGAGGAGGAGCTGGGATATCTTTGTGACACTCAGAAGTTGTTTGTGGCTTTAACACGATTAGAACACCAGGTTCTATAAATCTTTCACAGATAATACCATAGTTCATGTGTCATACTGTCCGTGCTCGTTATTAGACCGCCATGATATTTAAATGTTTAGTATTTCGCCTGTTAATGCTGCCCTATTCATTTTACTTTTTCTGTCTGCTTCAGCTTTTTTGGTTAAGTAGAATATTGTGTTTCTTCTGGAGGCCTCCCCACCAAGGATATGCTCTTCTCTCCTAGGGTATTGCTGAAGATGTCATTTTCCCTCTTATGTGCTACAAAGACGAGGATGAGGACCTGTGGCAGGACGATCCCTATGAATATATTCGCATGAAGTTTGGTAATCTTTCCCCTCTTCTCCCCCCCCCCCCCCAGCTTATTTTTTTAAATTTTTATTGTGCCAGTTGAATGGGTTACAGAAGAACAAATATACATAAATAAAAAAAGAGCAATTACTGTATGCAAAAAGGCAAAATAGAGGGTAACCGGAAAAGGGGAGCAAGGGGTGACATGTAGTCACCATCTGAAAATCATCCGAAATCAGAAAGACATCCCAATTTGTATCTTCATGTTATGCCATGTCTGGCCAATCTCCACACCTCATTGGTAGGAATTGTCACGGTGTACAAATGATAGGTTCTCGGTGCTGGACAGCTCCTTTGGTTGGTGATGGGTGAAAAAATCTGTACACTTTCAATCTTTGTTTCCTCGATATTTCCACGTGTATCTGTAATCCTCCATGAACCCTCTCGTTTCCTGATTTGGGCGACACCTAGCTGGACACTGGTTAAACGTGTTTATTTGAATGGCATAACTGCCATATCATATAGTTCTCTTCATGTGTATAGGTGCTCATTACACACCCATCTACTTTCTTTGTTTCCTAGATGTATTTGAAGACTATGTGTCTCCATCCTCCGCAGCACAAAACCTTCTATATACTGCATCAAAGAAAAGAAAAGAGGTGGGCTTGAGACTGGATGAATGTCTGGATTTCTGTCGGACAGACATTAAATGTCTCTTTGCTTTAGGTCTTGCCGAAGATGATGGCCTTTTGTTACCAGATCCTTGCAGCGTCCTCTGTAGATCCTCGGAAGAAGGATGGGGCTCTGCATGTTGTGGGGTCCCTGGCAGAGATCTTATTGAAGGTAATAATGTAATATTTTAGGATGAGGTCTTTGTAGAAGTACAGAAAGAGCCTACTGTTGATACTCATAAACAGTGTTCGACAAACCTATACATTTGCTTGCCCCGGGCGAGTGGATTTAACCCCCGAGCGAGTAAATATTGGCCCAAGCAGCACACGTTTGGTACTAGGTGGCGAGTAGATTTTTTTGTGTGGCGAGTAGATTTTTTGGTGATTTGTCAACCACTGCTCATAAACATTCATTTGCTAGTTTTTTTATTGTTGTTTCATAAAATGTCACTTTTTTAGTTTGTGCATTTTTTAAAAAGAAAATAGTAAAAAAGAAATAAATCAGAAGTGCACTTTATTTACATGTGACGCAATGTTTGTGAAAACAGCAGTAACTTGTATTTGAGAGATTAGCCCATCCTTTTGAGTATAAACACTGTATATGTAACTGCTGCTAAATGCCAGATATTGATATCTCTATTAATGTTCATATTACACCGTAATGTTTGGTCTCTCTGCGAGCGTCAGGTGTGACGGAATGTATTAATATATCGCACCTGCCTGTATGTATTACTGAACTCAAGTTAGGGAGTGATTTGCAGTAAATATGAAATTTTGGTTGAGTTCTGAGGAACCCCTGTTGTGATGAGCAGGAAAGGCTAGAATTTACATCGCTTGGTCATCAAAGGCTAAATTGCTAATTGCTTATGCTTGGCCCAACTGACCAAAGGAACTAACCAGATAAGTGTGACATTTCACACTGGTCAATGGAAGTCCCAAGTCAGCTTCAAAAGCTTCAAAGGGACTTTTGGTAGACGGCACGGCGCCGTATCTGGGAAAGAGGGGGTTAAAATGATATATAAGTCAGAACCACCTTTTACCCATTGTTCTTAATGTTCTTCATGCAAATGTTCTTCATGTCTGCATGTGTCCTGCATGTATTGCTGTGATGTCAACTGAAATATGGGAGAAGTGGCCAAGTCTGTATCCTGATGGCCTTCTGTCCTAATCTTTAAGTAAGTGTCTATATTTTGCTGCTGTTTGTACATATCTGTTGTGTTCACCTATCCTAAGGAATAAATACAATTTGTTATTTCTAAGTCTCGTCCCAGTTCAAACCCAGGTGTGTATATATATATATATATATATATTTATATATAGTTTTGGTGTAAATTACAGCCTGTCATAAGCTACCGTGGCATTTAGGAATTACATCTCTTTACTATGTAGCCCCCTCTTTTTCAAGGAACCAAAAGTAATTGGACAATTGACTCAAAAGCTGTTTCATGGACAGGTGTGGGCTATTCCTTCGTTATTTCACCATCAATTAAGCAGGTAAAAGGTCTGGAGTTGATTCCAGGTGTGGCATTCGCATTTGGAAGCTGCTGCCGTGAACCCACAACATGCGGTCAAAGGAGCTCTCAATGCAAGTGATACAGGGCATCCTTAGGCTGCAAAAAAAAAAGAAAATCCATCAGAGAGATAGCAGGAACATTAGGAGTGGCCAAATCAACAGTTTGGTACATTCTGAGAAAAAAAGAACGCAGTGGTGAGCTTTGCAACACAAAAAGGCCTGGACGTCCACAGAAGACAACAGTGGTGGATGATCGTAGGATCCTTTCCATGGTAAAGAAAAACCCCTTCGCAACATCCAGCCAAGTGAAGAACACTCTGCAGGAGGTAGGCATATTATTATCCAAGTCTACCATAAAGAGAAGACTTCACGAGAGCAAATACAGAGGGTTCACCACAAGGTGCAAACAATTCAGAAGCCTCAAGAATAGAAAGGCCAGATTAGACTTTGCCAAACAATATCTAAAAAAGCAAGCCCAGTTCTGGAACAGCATTCTTTGAACAGATGGAACCAAGACCAACCTGTACCAGAATGATGGGAAGCAAAAAGTATGGAGAAGGCTTGGAACGGCTCATGATCCGAAGCATACCACATCATCTGTAAAACATGGTGGAGGCAGTGTGATGGCATGGGCATGCATGGCTTACAACGGCACTGGGTCACTAGTATTTATTGGTAAGACAGAAGCAGCAGGATGAATTCTGAAGTGTATAGGGATGTATTGTCTGCTCAGATTCAGCCAAATTCAGCGAAGTTAGGAAATGAAAGGGCTCCGGCGCAACTGCGCATAACAAACTCCAAGCAACTCCCGGATGGCTTCAACAAAACTTTATTGCACCGAACACACTAGGGCTACACCACTGTCTCCCCCTCTACGCGTTTCACCCTCTGGAATAGGGCTTCGTCTCGGAGTGGGGAGAAGTGGAATGAACCTGATATTTTATACTTAAAAGCCCGCGAAAACGGGTAAAACTGTTAACCCCTGCGTTGCATAATTGCCCATACCTTAAATAACGTAATAACATATGGTAATACATGAAATAAATTAATTTCAAGAACCCACATGGTATTATCATAGTCAATATTATAGTGGGCTTATCTTATCATAGAGCAATGCCACAGGGGTATAATATAATCTGTAAGCAACATTTCCAGATGAACTGTACCCCTGATTGTCACATATCATTAAGCATAACACAGCTTCAACCAAATAGCCATAAGTGAAGGTATTATTAAGCCCCATTCACAACGTTAATAGTGCATTAGGGCTAAAATGTGGCTGGTGATTAGATTAGAGACATAAATCAGGGATACAACAAGGAAGAAATAACAAAAAGGGAAGAGGGAAAAAAAAGGGGGAAAAAAAGAGGGGGGGGGGGGAAGGAAAGGGATCTGGAGTGGTGGAGAGGAGGATCTAATGAGGTTCTTTGAATATCTGGCAGACAACACACTAAATCTCAGATTTACACATTCATCTGATATGTATCAAATACAATTTCTAGATCTCAATTTATATATTGATATTGAAAATAAAATCCAATCTGATATTTTCAGAACACAAAATGCCAGGAATTCATTAATTCATGCAGAAGTTGTCATTCCCGCCCTCTGGTCAGAGGCATCCCAAGAGGACAGTTCCTTCGTTTACGTCGGAACTTTTCTTCTTCGGAGGCCTTTGTACACAGGGCGGGTGAGATGAGGGACAGATTCCTGTCAAGGGGGTATGACAAAAAGGACCTCGATCTAGCCTACGAGATGGCTAGTGGTACCGATTAGAGATGCGCTTATCAATATGAATAAAGGTCAATCCAGTGAAGGTACACAATTCGAGAGCACGGATGCGCCTTTCTTTATAACCAACTATAGCGAACAAGCCAATGCCATTAAATCGATTATTTGGAAGCACTGGTCCACACTATCTTTGGACCCACTATTGCAAAAAATGGTCTGCACTGGCCCGCGTGTAGTTTTTCGCAAAGCGGCTACATTAGGGAACTTTTTGTCACCCAGCATGTTACGGCCTAATACCCAAAAGAAAAATAGGCTGACTTTATTTCCCAAATTAATGGGTTCATTCAAATGCGGTCGCTGCAAAATATGTCCCCACATGAAAAAAGTAACACACTTCACCAACCGTGATAAAACCCGTAGATTCAAAATAAAATCCTATATGTCATGTCAGACAAGCTTTGTGGTTTATCTGCTTAAATGCGGATGCAATAAACAATACGTGGGCTTAACTAGCAGAGTCCTTAAGATCCGCATTTTAGAGCATCTTAGACTAATACGCAACCACGACATGCTGCATCCAGTATCTGTACACTTCAATACCTGTCCATTGGGTGCTTTGCAATGTTTAGCTATAGAGCGCATCCCTTTACCTCCACGTGGAGGAGATCGGGTTAAAATCCTGCATCAGCGAGAAGCTCATTGGATTTTTGCTCTAAACACTCTGCAACCCAATGGACTCAATGTAGACTGGGATCTACGGTGTTTCTTATGATATTAGTTATTTCTTTTTGTGTAGAGGTTCTTTGAAATCCGTTCTGTCCTTGCATTTTTAATTTTTAAATGATCATCATTTAGCTTATTTCTATAAATTTGTTTTGCTATTTATCCTCCACGTTTGTTTTTTCCACTCTTCCATATCCCCTTTCCCAGGGTTTCTCCCCCTTCCCCCCCCCCCCTTTTCCCTTTCCTTCCCCCCCCCCCTCTCCCTCTTTTTTCCTTTTTCTTTTTTTTCCCGATCTTTTTTGTTATTTATTCCTTGTTGTATCCCTGATATGTCTCTAATCTAATCACCAGCCTCATTTTAGCCCTAATGCACTATTAACGTTGTGAATGGGGCTTAATAATACCCTCACTTATGGCTATTTGGTTGAAGCTGTGTTATGCTTAATGATATGTGACAATCAGGGGTACAGTTCATCTGGAAATGTTGCTTACAGATTTTATTATACCCCTGTGGCATTGCTCTATGATAAGATAAGCCCACTATAATATTGACTATGATAATACCATGTGGGTTCTTGAAATGAATTTATTTAATGTATTACCATATGTTATTGCGTTATTTGAGGTATGGGCAATTATGCAACGAAGGGGTTAACAGTTTTACCCGTTTTCGCGGGCTTTTAAGTATAAAATATCAGGTTCATTCCACTTCTCCCCACTCCGAGACGAAGCCCTATTCCAGAGGGTGAAACGCGTAGAGGGGGAGACAGTGGTGTAGCCCTAGTGTGTTCGGTGCAATAAAGTTTTGTTGAAGCCATCCGGGAGTTGCTTGGAGCTTGTTATGCGCTGTTGCGCCGGAGCCCTTCCATTTCCTATCTCCAAACAGAAGGCTGCACGCGGGAGCTGTAGAGCAGAGGAGAGCAGGACCCAGACTGAAGTCGCGATATAGGTAAGGGTTAATTCATTTCCCAACCTACTCCAGTCACTAGTGGCCATGCCAAAGCTCTCTCTCTCTCTCTCTCAGCACAACATGACAGTTTGACACCATAGGTGCTATTGCTACATTCCGAAGCGTAGGACAGTTGTTTTGTTAAATTCAGCGAAGTTGATTGGACGGCGCTTCATTTTACAGATGGACAATGACCCAAAACATACTGCGAAAGCAACACAGGAGTTTTATTTATTTTTTCCCCAATCTTTTTCCTTTTATTGGTAGCATATAGTAAAAGCATACAAGTACATTATATTTGTGAATACATAACATGTAAGATAACATTGTTACACTGGCGACACACTTTATTCGAGCACGGCTAGTCCCGCGAATTCGGGTATACTCGGGTGTATTCAGGTTTCTGATATTTTTCAGCCAGAGTGCATTGCGTTATTTTCCGGCAGGAATTTAAGCTTTTTATTCCGGCTGGTTACAATACTGCAATGCCGTCAAAATACACATGGTGGCGCTTGCGAGCTATTCTCTGTGAAGCCGTCCCCTATAATGAATTGTAATGCAGTATATATATATATATATATATATACAGTACTGTATAACAACAACCCCTGTAAGCCCTAACATACAGTACTGTACAGTACTGTACTGTACTGTATATGCACATACATAAATGATACTACTGTATGGGCGGCGGGGGCGAGATGTGTTTGCAGCAGAGAGAGATCCGCTGCTCTCTCTCTGCGCAAACATCCACACATTAAAAATTATTTGAAATACATTTTTATTGATAGTGTAGATGTGCAGGGGGTCTCCGGAGCTGAACCGCGTTGGTTTTAGGTCTGGGGACCCCGTGCCCCCCGAGATACAGGCCCCTTTAGGGGGTGCCGGTATCCAGCTCTGCGTTAAAAGCCCCGATCACGTGACCGCGGCCTGTAAACCAAGCAGAGCAGAGGGATACCGGCACCCCCTAAAGGGGCCTGTATCTCGGGGGGCACGGGGTCCCCAGACCTGAAACCTGTGCGCTTCTGCTCTGGAGACCCTCTGCACATGTACAGTATCAATAAAACACATACAATATACAGTATAAATAAACACTCGTTCTTTACCTTAGCGTCTATGCGCTATGGTAAAGAAGCATTATTTTAATAATATTGTAAAGTGAGCAGGGGGTTCCCTGAGCCAGAAATTAATGATTAATGCTCAGGGAACCCCCCCCCCCCCTGCTCCTGATCAATATTATTAAAAATACGGAAAATGCTGCGTCATTACCATAGCGGATAGCCGCTAAGGCAATGAAGGGGTTAACCCACCGTGCCCGCTTTATTGTGTGTAGTGGGGATGGGTGAGGGGGGTATTTGGCCCTTGGTGTGAGTTTACGACTTGCGGGAGGGGGGGGGGGGTTGCGGGTGCACTTAACCCCTTCACGATCGTAGCAGTTAATACCGCTACGGTCATGAAGGGGTTAAGCCCTCCCGCTACCCCACCCCCCCCCCCCCCCGCAAGCCCTCCCCAACCATCGTTGGGGCGAATACCCCATTCACCCACCCTCCCGCTACCCACAATAAAAAAATACACACACACAGCAGCCGCCAAAAAATAAATAAATAAATGACAATAAATACATTTGAAATACATTTTTATTGATAGTGTAGATGTGCAGGGGGTCTCCGGAGCTGAACCGCGTTGGTTTTAGGTCTGGGGACCCCGTGCCCCCCGAGATACAGGCCCCTTTAGGGGGTGCCGGTAGCCCTCTGCTTGGTTTAAAGGTCCGATCACGTGATCGCGGCCTGTAAACCAAGCAGAGCAGAGGGATACCGGCACCCCCTAAAGGGGCCTGTATCTCGGGGGGCACGGGGTCCCCAGACCTGAAACCTGTGCGCTTCTGCTCTGGAGACCCTCTGCACATGTACACTATCAATAAAAATGTATTTCAAATGTATTTATTGTCATTTATTTATTTATTTATATTTATTTATTCATTGTGCTGCTGCTGCAAGTCGTAAACTCACACCAAGGGCCAAACACCCCCCTCACCCCCAATAAAAAAAATTCACGCACAGCAGCCCCACAATTAATAAATAAATCTAAATAAATAAATAAAATCTATGTAAAACCCCCTCCCCTATTCTCGCTTTTAAAACGCCCTGCCTTCTCTCTAATCTATGTAAAAAACCCTCCCCCTATCCCCCTATTGTGTGTGCGTTAAGCTTCCCTGCAAGCTATGTAAAAAAACCTCCCCCTATTGTGTGTGTGTTTAAATCTGTCTGGCCTGTGTTTCTGAGTGCTGAGTGCTCTGCGTTTAAAGGTCCCGATCACGTGATCGCGGCCTGTAAACCAAGCAGAGCAGAGGGATACCGGCACCCCCTAAAGGGGCCTGTATCTCGGGGGGCACGGGGTCCCCAGACCTGAAACCTGTGCGCTTCTGCTCTGGAGACCCTCTGCACATGTACACTATCAATAAAAATGTATTTCAAATGTATTTATTGTCATTTATTTATTTATTTATATTTATTTATTCATTGTGCTGCTGCTGCAAGTCGTAAACTCACACCAAGGGCCAAACACCCCCCTCACCCCCAATAAAAAAAATTCACGCACAGCAGCCCCACAATTAATAAATAAATCTAAATAAATAAATAAAATCTATGTAAAACCCCCTCCCCTATTCTCGCTTTTAAAACGCCCTGCCTTCTCTCTAATCTATGTAAAAAACCCTCCCCCTATCCCCCTATTGTGTGTGCGTTAAGCTTCCCTGCAAGCTATGTAAAAAAACCTCCCCCTATTGTGTGTGTGTTTAAATCTGTCTGGCCTGTGTTTCTGAGTGCTGAGTGCTCTGCGTTTAAAGGTCCCGATCACGTGATCGCGGCCTGTAAACCAAGCAGAGCAGAGGGATACCGGCACCCCCTAAAGGGGCCTGTATCTCGGGGGGCACGGGGTCCCCAGACCTGAAACCTGTGCGCTTCAGCTCCGGAGACCCCCTGCACATGTACACTATCAATAAAAATGTATTTCAAATGTATTTATTGTCATTTATTTATTTATATTTATTTATTCATTGTGCTGCTGCTGCAAGTCGTAAACTCACACCAAGGGCCAAACACCCCCCTCACCCCCAATAAAAAAAATTCACGCACAGCAGCCCCACAATTAATAAATAAATCTAAATAAATAAATAAATAAAGACATGAAGAGAAATAAATATATACTGTACAGTATATACTTTGTATATATATACACTGTATATATATATATATATATATATATATATATATACAGTATACATATATACACTGTGTGTATATATATATATATATATATATATATATATATATATATATATATATCATACAGCTATATATATATATATATATATATATATATATATACTGTGTGTATATATATATATATATATATATATATATATATATATATATATATATATATATATATATATATATATATATATATATATACTGTATGTGAGTGAAAAGAGAAAAAAGTAACCCGTATGGGAGCACTCAGGTATGCAATTGATATATTTGTTTATTTATTTGACACAGTGCAAAAAGGGATGAATAAACAGTACATGATTTAAAAACACTTAAAAAAGAGGCATGGACCCTTAAACACTAATGAACAGCACTAGGGAACGACACACACTGTCAACCCTAAACATGAAAAGGATAGTGACTCAAAAAACACTAGGGAGAATCAAAGTGAATCACAATACAGTAGGTTACTGGGTTTAAAGGCACCTATACAACGCTAAGGATAATGCACACTACACACCAAAAGGTAGACTTGTCAAAGTATAAATGACAGTCTCAAAGCATCACACATCTGCATTAGCATACAGTAATATACAGTAACCAATGCCTACAGCACAAATCATGTGTAGGAAAGGTGGTAAGGTGGAATGAAATCCCTAGATGTGTAGAGCAATGAAGTTAATGAATAGCATACTGTACAGTATAAAACATAACATTACAATCCACACAGTACATTGCATTTACAGTACTGTACATTGTATACTGTAAATGATGCATAGCATTAAATCTATGCACCATATACAGTACTGTACATTCTGCAAATGAATGTTAACAATATAATTGCAAGCTACTCTACCAGTAAATACTGTACAAACACTTCCAAACAAGTCAACTTAACTACAGTATTTTAACCAAGCAAGTAAACCAAAATCAATATATACTGTAAGTAACAACCAGAAAAGACAATTTAAAAACAAACTAACCCTTACAATACCAAGGATTACATCTATCTAATTGTAAAAAACCTTATACATTATACACAGCATTGTTTAAAAACCCCTTCCCCTCTAATGTTTGTGTTAAGCAGATTACACTGAAGGGAGAGAGATATAAAGGCCTAAAGCCCCTTCCCCCCTAATGTTTGTGTTAAGCAGATTACACTGAAGGGAGAGAGATATAAAGGCCTAAAGCCCCTTCCCCCCCTAATGTTTCTGTTAAGCAGATTACACTGAAGGTAGAGAGATATAAAGGCCTAAAGCCTTACCTGCATTGGTAAACCCTCCCTGCAATGGTAAACCCTCCCTGCATTGATGTCGTGTAGTGTACAGTATGTAAATGTGGGGAGGAGGGGGGCCCAATGTGCATAATGTACTGTGAGGTCTAACCACCCTCACCCCCTACCCACATACTGTACCGTTACCCCCCCCACCCCCCCCCCCATCCTGGCCATGGCCCCTCACGCACAGCAGCTCCACAATTAATAAATAAATATAAATAAATACATGAAGAGAAATAAATATATACTTTATATATAAATGTGAGTTTATAAATAAAATAAAGAATATTATTTCTAGGGGCCCTAGAACAGAAGTTCCCACGCCAATTTCGCGCTCATTGCTCTTTTTTTGCTCTTTTTTTACAATGTTGCTGGTCTTGCGGCTTTGCAGTATGCAAGCAAAAAGCGCAGTGTATGAAGTCTGGGTGAGCGCTTTCCACATTTGATGCCTACGGCACCTTCCCATTTCTACACACTTCAATACCTGCACAGTTGGTAGCGCTTTCCATCCCAGCTACCATTCTGGATATTCACCTTTCACAGGCCATTCTTGCCCGAGTCTGTCCTATCAGACAGGGGCATTAACCTGTATCCACACCACCTGGACAATTTCTCTCTGTCAGAGACTTGTGCTATTTATTTTATATATTTTTGTGTAATTATTCATGCAAATTTATGCTCATTTCATATGTGGTTTTCAACATAAAGTGGCTGCTGGGCCTGATCCTAACTCATACAGTATACAGTAGCGCTTCCCTGTTTGTTTGTTTATTGCAAGCAAAAAGCAGTTTGTAGTACTGAGTGTGAGATAAATTACTGTATTTATCAGTGTTGATCAAAGAGAGTTGATCAGAAGGATTCCCCTTATATACAGTACGTAGAATTAATAAAATTGTATTATTTTCCGATATCCGCAGTGATTCTGGTCAACCTGACAGATTTTTAGTAATACAGTATACTGCAAGACCATGTGTTGTCTACCCTTTACTACAGTATACTGTACTGTATGAATGACAATAGAGTGCTGTATACTTTATAAGGGGAATCCTTCTGATCAACTCTCTTTGATCAATACTGATAAATACAGTATCATATTTATACCCCTTTAGCACCTGTCGTTCCATCCTATGCACCCATTTACTGTACAATGGTGATTGCGGTCGTATTCACGTACTTTATGTGAGATAAATTAACCAGTTCTTTTATTGCTGAAGTCGCCACAAAATACTTTTATTTACAAATACAGTACAATACAATGGTGAAACATTTCAAGTTACCAGCAATTCAAAACATCAACACACAATAATACATACTTTACAGTACTGTATACTGTACTAGTATATTTGGGCCTTGTCTTTGGGGGTTTATTCATGCAATTATTAGGGTGACCTGGCGTTGGAAATACTGACACAGTACAATCCTACAGTACAGCTACACCACCCACCCCCTCCCTTAGAGTTTTTAATCCCTCCCTGGCCAAGCATCAATCGTCTGGCTAATCCAATCCAAGCCATTGTTTTGTTAAACTGGCCCTGGGCTGTTCAGAACAGCCACTGCTTCTAAATTACTGAAAATATACAGGATAAATATACAGTGATGTGAAATAATCCTTTCTGTGTGTCTGAGAGGGTTGAAAGTCACCAGGTCCTCATACAGTAGAGTACATTCTCGAATACCTTTAGAATAAAAATACAGTATATATAAATATACAGTATAAATATTGCACAGTATACTGTAATGTTAAATAACCCATCCTGTTCTTTTTCCCTTCATACTGTAACAGTATCCTCATTGTGTCTGCGGTACAGTAGTTCATTGAGAGAGGAGAGGTTTTGTGTACATCATTACTGCTGTTTATATACTGTACATTTGACTGCACAAGCAGATTTGACGAACACAAGGCCCCCCCTCCCCCTTGGGCACCCTTTTTCCTAGAACGACAAGAAAACAAAAACTTTGTTCAGTTACTATACTGTACTGTATGTGCGTATACAGTATGGTAGAACTACTGTACAGTAGGTGGCTGGTGCAGCTTTCTCTGGAAAGAAAAAAATGGAGCAGTTAGTAGGCAGTTACTGTAGTATGTCAAACTAGTCTACTGTACTGTATACTGGAACTACTGTATACTCTGACTATTGGGAAAGCTAAAATCTGTGCCATACTTACCTGTATCATACTGTACCTACTGTACAATACTACAGCACTGTACTACTTTCCTGATGCTTGTCCATTGCGCGCGATGACAATGGGCAACACAGTGGCAATATGGTCTATATATTTATTGCATCGTTCCTCGGTGAGTACATCGTTCCAAAAACTCATTATGGCTGTATACAACTCGTCCTTCTTGGAGGGTTTCGCCACTTTACGGATGTGGTCCTTCAGCTGATGCCAGACCATTTCGATCGGATTGAAGTCTGGTGATCTGTGATTGGAAAGAAAGGACAATTAGTTTAAGAGATACAGTACACAGTAAAAACAGTGGGGAACATATAAATGGGACACGGTCTACTGCACTTACTCCGCTGGCGTCTTCACCCAGTTGATGCCGCGCTCAAGGATATGCGCCGTCGACGCGGTGTGCTTGGGATCATTGTCCTGGTAAAAGCGATGACCATTGGGAAAGTCTTCTGTGATGTATCGCACTATCACGGGCACAATGTTGTCTTGGAAGAAATCTTTATTCATGATTCCTATAGCAAGAAAAGAAAAGTGCTCAATAGTACAGTACAGTGCATACGGTAAGGCAACACTAGTCAAGTACAGTGCATTAGGCGGCATTATATTTGAGAAATTGTACCTTCAAAGACGACAATGCATCCCGGTCCACGCCTAGAGATGGCACCCCACACATGCAGCTTCACAGGGTGTTTTGGCCGTGGCTTCAAAGTTATGCGGCCTTTTTTGTGGAACGCAAATCTTGCAAATCTCTCCAGCGACACAGTAGACTCATCAGTGAAGATGCAATCCTGGAAAGTCTCACCGCTGTCGATCCATGCCTGGGCCTGGAGCACTCTTTTGATTTTGTTTGCGTCCCGTATCATGGGGTACGCTCTGTAATGACAATGAATAAAAAATGTTAGCGTCACAGCGCAGTACAGTTTGCAAAACAACATGTTTACTTTACAGTACAGTACCTCCTGTACTGTCCACTACTAACCTCACACGTCCATATTTCCATCCAATTCTGCGTCTCATCTTCTTTATGCTGCTCTCGGATACAGTCAGATTGTGGTTTTCCTGAAGAGTGTTTTTAACCCTTAATGCGCTCCTCTCATCATTCTCCTCACTTATTCTGTCCACCAGAAGAGTAGTCTCCCTACAATGCAAAGAAATTATATTGTGTTATTAATATGCAGCAATATAAAATGTATATTGTATACTGTACATGTAATGTTGTAATATACAGTAAATATAAATATACAAAAAATGTATACTGCTGTACTATAAATATAAATAGACAAAATATACAGTATACAGTACTGTTGTAATATAAATATACTATATAAATACGGTATACTGTTGTTACTGTATATCATAATAAATACACATCATATACTGTATATTCCGTTGTCAGATGAATTGCAATATACCAAAAGTGTATACTGCTGCACAAAAAATATAAATTGACCACACATACAGTACAGTACACTACAGTATATACTGTTGTAATATAATAAATATACTATATAAATACGGTATACTGTTGTTATATCATAATAAATACACATCATATACTGTATATTCCGTTGTCAGATGAATTGCAATATACCAAAAGTGTATACTGCTGCACAAAAAATATAAATTGACCACACATACAGTACACTACAGTATATACTGTTGTAATATAATAAATATACTATATAAATACGGTATACTGTTGTTATATCATAATAAATACACATCATATACTGTATATTCCGTTGTCAGATGAATTGCAATATACCAAAAGTGTATACTGCTGCTCAAAAAATATAAATTGACCACACATACAGTACACTACAGTATATACTGTTGTAATATAATAAATATACTATATAAATACGGTATACTGTTGTTATATCATAATAAATACACATCATATACTGTATATTCCGTTGTCAGATGAATTGCAATATACCAAAAGTGTATACTGCTGCACAAAAAATATAAATTGACCACACATACAGTACACTACAGTATATACTGTTGTAATATAATAAATATACTATATAAATACGGTATACTGTTATATCATAATAAATACACATCATATACTGTATATTCCGTTGTCAGATGAATTGCAATATACCAAAAGTGTATACTGCTGCACAAAAAATATAAATTGACCACACATACAGTACACTACAGTATATACTGTTGTAATATAATAAATATACTATATAAATACGGTATACTGTTGTTATATCATAATAAATACACATCATATACTGTATATTCCGTTGTCAGATGAATTGCAATATACCAAAAGTGTATACTGCTGCACAAAAAATATAAATTGACCACACATACAGTACACTACAGTATATACTGTTGTAATATAATAAATATACTATATAAATACGGTATACTGTAGATGTACACTACAGTTTTCTATATTTTTTTTGGTTAAGTTTTATAAATACAGTATACTTACGCATTTGTTACCCTTGGTGCCTTTTTGCGGTCTCTGTTTTTTCCTTGTGCATGATAGCACACAGTGCTTGATGGCACAACGAGGCCAGAAGCAGTTAACCAGCGCTGGATATCTGCAATTCGTTTTCCGCTCGTGTACATCTCCTTCATTCGCATGCTGAGATCCTTGGAAATCTTCTTAACAGGCATTGCTGCGAGTACTGTAGAAAGAAATACAAACACAAGAATGTGTATTCGATGTTTAGTCGATGTGTATTCAATGTGCAGTGAATCCACAAAATGGATGGTGTATTTATATGTTAATGACTCACATAACAGACCACCCACTTTCAACACCTGTACCTGGCAGCCATGCATAAAAGGTTGTACACGTTGCATAGCCCACCACTTGCTGATCTTTATCTGAGGCATTGTCCAGATACTGCATTGTGCCTCCCGCTTACATGGAGCAGCCCCGGTTCTATGGACGAAAGAATCATCTCACCTCTGCTGTGCCTGCCACACTGAAAAAAAGAAAGGCAGTTACCGTTTCCAAGCCAAAGGCAAAGCGACAGGCTAAGGCCAACAAAGAAAACCTTCTGCTGACCCCAAAGGCTAAGGCTTTTAAAACACGTCGGCCTTATTATGTGAAGAAGAAATACGGTACTGTGCTCGGTACGCAAGACGCATGGCAGCCAACTCACCGAATCCGCAGACCACTTGCTCCCATATGCTTCGACGACTCTGCTGTAGCTGTCCCGGAAATCTTCAGCCCGGCTTCTCCACCCCCATCTTCTCCGGTTCCATCTGAAGATGCTGCTGCCTCTGAAATCAACGGGTCACTGTCTCCTTTGCTCTTGGACGACTCTGCTTCTCTCCCGGAAATCCAGCGGTCACCTTCTCCATCCCTCTTCCACCACGCTGCAGCTTCTCCTGTACCGGGCATCCCCAGGTCACCTCTTCCACTCTCCATCGATGCCGCTTCTCTCCAGGGAACCCCCATCTCATCCTCCGTTGCACCCATCCCCCCAGATCTCCAGATGCCATGCACAAGCAGCTCGTTGGACCGGATCCTGAATGGGCTAAGTGTGGATCTCCCCGGGAATTCTAGTGTGCTGGCAAAGCTAGATCTGCTTCTGGAGTCGGTGCTACAAATGGAGCAGCGGCTGGATCAACGGATGCACAAGATAGAGGCAGACATAGCGGGCATACATTATTTGCTCGGTGTTAATGCCCCTGTTTCCCCGACGCTGGAGCAGGGGGGTGACATGGATGTGATGCATGGTACCTTTGACCCCCTTCCATCACCAAGCACACCCCCTCCACCAGAAGATACAGTGTACTATGCTATTGAGGAGGACATGACAACCCCATCAAGACCACGCCAGGAGACAACCCGGCGACCACTACCGGAGGAAAGCTTCCTCCCAGACACCCTACCATTGCCCATCGCCTCAAGTACACCCGCTCACAAAAGACTTCCTACACCCGCTCGCATACAAACAGTGCCCGACATCTCCCTGTGCGATCTGCCACCGGCGCTGAGGGAGAAGTATAGGGTGAGGAGTGCTGGTATACCACACAAGTATGCCTTGATCATATTTAAACACCATGTTCCCTACACATTGTACTGCGAGTGGGTGTTCAAAGTGAACTATGATGGGAATCGCCAAAAAAATGCCCTTCCTGCCAATTTAAGGAAAAAGATTGTGGAAGAAATGCAGCGCTATTATCCTGTTACAGATCCTGTAATGAGAGGCGTTAGAGACTGCATTAATGGCGTTTTGCGCCATGCAAGGCATCGGCCATGGCTGGAAAATGGGGAGGACTTTCAGTGAGACCATACTGTAATGTTGTGCTGTACTGTACAGTACATGTTTTACCCTATAGTACCTGCTGTACTTAAACAAAGGATACTGTATGTTGTTGTGTGTTGCACGGTTTTTGTACTGTATTTGTAAATAAAAGTTTTTAGTGGCGACTTCAGCAATAAAAGAACTGGTTACTTTATCTCACACACAGTACTACAGTACAAACTGCTTTTTGCTGCCAGACTGCAAACCCGCAAGACCAGCAACATTGTAACAAAAGAGCAATGAGCGCGCAATTGGCGTGGGAACTTCTGTTCTAAGGCCCCTATAAATAATATTCTTTATTTTATTTATAAACTCACATTTATAAACCCCGTCACCCACCCCCGCTAAACACAATAAAAAATAATCACACACAGCATCCCCGCAATAAATAAATAAATACAAATAAATACATTTGAAATACATTTTTATTGATAGTGTAGATGTGCAGGGGGTCTCTGGAGCTGAAGCGCACAGGTTTCAGGTCTGGGGACCCCGTGCCCCCCGAGATACAGGCCCCTTTAGGGGGTGCCGGTATCCCTCTGCTCTGCTTGGTTTACAGGCCGCGATCACGTGACCGCGGCCTGTAAACCAAGCAGAGCAGAGGGATACCGGCACCCCCTAAAGGGGCCTGTATCTCGGGGGGCACGGGGTCCCCAGACCTGAAACCTGTGCGCTTCAGCTCCGGAGAACATCTACACTGTGAATAAAACACACACATCATTAAAGAATCATTCTTTAGCTTAGCGGCTATGCGCTATGGTAAAGAAGCAGCATTTCTGTCTTTTTAATAATATTGTAGAGTGAGCAGGGGGTTCCCTGAGACAGAAATCTAATCTCAGGGGACCCCCTGCTCCTGCACAATATTATTAAAAGTTCAGAAACGAGGCTTCATTAGCATAGCGTATAGCCGCTAAGGTAATGAAGGGGTTAAGGCATAATAACCAATAAATACATTCAATACACTACCCACTACCCATGGCAACCTCCGCTGCTGTACAGTAAAACAGAGAAAAAAAATAACACTTTCAAAGTAATGTCCCCTAACCCCTTAATCACCATAGCGGTTATTAACCGCTACAGTCATGAAGGGGTTAACCCGCCCTCACCCACCACTCGGGACGCCTACTGTACATACCCTCCCACTCTAACCCCCCACCCCGTGAGGCCTAACCACCCTCAACCCTCACCCACTAACTACCCACAAGGGAGGCCTACCCACATACCGTTGGGGAAACACCCCACCCCCACCCCAGTACCCACAATAAAATCAGTACAATCACCCACAATAAACAGCATTCTATTTATTAAATACATTACCCACCCCCTGTGCCCCCCCCCCATAAATACAAGATTTATTCTTTTACATTCAGGGTCCATAACGTAGCCCCACGCTAGTCCCCGGTGGGCTGGCAGGGCACCTGGACAGACCTACAGTTTACCAGCAGCATTCCACAGGTTCTGGAGGCCTGCTGGTGGATCCTGCCAGCACCATGGCGCTCAGGTGGTCTCCTTGGGTCACCGTGAGCCACAATTGGGTCCACACGGTAGGCCCAAGGATGTCTGGGAGCCCCGGGTCAAACCCACAGGTGTCTGCGGGGCCTCGGGCGGTTCCCATGGGGGTCTGGGGAACTCACGGGTGCTCACTACGGGTCCGCGGTGCCCCCACAGAAGTGGGACCACACATCATCATCCCCGCACCTACGGCTCGGAGGTGCCCCCACAGAAGTGGGACCACACATCGTCATGCCCGCAGACTACGGGTCCGCGGTGCCCCCACAGAAGTGGGACCACACATCATCATCCCCGCATGTGTCACCCGTGGAACCACCAGCCTGCTACCCTTTAGGATACCCGAGGATTCCCCGCGGGTGGTCTCCAGAGGTCCCACGCAAAACCACGGAAGTAACCCTGAATGTAAAAAAAATAAACCTGGCCTATACATTCAATACATACACCCTCCCCCCCAACACCTACAGTACAATAATGTGCAAAATAACTATTATCCAGATATGGATAATAGATTAATTGCCCATTATTAAAAACATTAACTAGCATATACAAATAAATAAAGTACTACTGACCTCATCAATACGAAGTGTCCGACGCCAGCGCCTTCCTTCTCTTGCCCACACAAAACATAGCCAAAACCAAGCCAATACATTGCAATTACATTCAGATATCAATTAACCCCTTAAACACCTTATCGGATAATAACCGCAAAGGTAATTAAGGGGTTAAGCCACACAGGCACGATACCCACCCTTCACCCATGAATTTGTACTGTGGCTTCATCATGCAACTATATATATATACTGTATATATATACATACAGAGAGAAAGAGAGAGAGAGAGATATATACAGTATATATATATACACACGTTATATACACACCCATGATAAACCAAATATACAGTACAAATAAATGTAGAAGGGTTATCAAAACCATACTGTTCTACAACTAAACACTTCTCCATACAGACACTACATTAAAATCAATTTCCTTTAAAAATCCTAACTGATCTCACAATCTACTGTACTGTATATGATCACAAACCAATGAAAAAAGTCACATTCCAAAATGCATAAAATCTATGCACCATACTGTATACATTCTGCAAATTAATCAACGTAAACAAAAATCAATTAGCAATCATTATTTAGATCTCTAAACATTTCACACTCAATCATGAACAATGAAACCATTAACAGATTCACGCCTAGAGCAGAACAATTAAGCCTTTGAAAAAATATAAGTACCGACAAAAATACAACCTTTCCAAACCAAGCCTACAGTACCTACAGTATCCCTGACCTTCCTCAAACACACAATACAATACCAAGGAATACATCTACAGTATCTAATTTTAAAATACTTTAAACTCACAAAATAATTAAAAACACATCTAATCCAGCTTTTAAAACATCATCATTTCTTACCCTGAATGTATACTGTACAGTATATCTCTCTAGACATATATATTGTACATACAGTACATACATACAGTGGCAAGAAATGATATACCACAAAAAAAAAAAAATACACAGGTTAAAAAACCTTTTGAAAAAATTAACAAGTTCAATAAAATACATTTCTTTACTGTAGTTCACTTACCATTACTTGCCCCCACCGACTCCCGTTGCCCAGCTTACTCACGAACCAATCCACGATCAGGAACCCATAAAATAATAAACCATTGAAAATAATAAACATTAAACTAAAAATCCAAACCAATCCACGGGTCTTCTACTTGTAATACACCTTCATCTGTATTCTTCTTTCTTCTATCTCCTTCCGGGCGGGGCAGGGCGTGGTCTTCTTTCCATCATCGGCCACGCCCTTGTCTTTTTCCTTCTCCGGAGGTCCTTCCTCCGCGGCGTCTGGCTGCAAAATGAGACGACATAGGCTTTTAAAGGCCTATGACGTCACATTTTGCGTCATGGTTCCCACGGTCCTGATTGGACCGTGAAAACCATGTGTTTTGGCCGATAATAAAAAAATGATGACGTCACTTAAAGGGAATGAAAGCACAGCCAATCAGAATGGCTTTGCTTCAATTGCCTTTAAGTTGACGTCATGAAAAGGCACATGGCCGTGCACACATGGTACTAGAGCCAATCAGAGCGTGGGAACTTTATCCCTACTCTGATTGGCTCTGGTATACCATGTGTCAGGGGCTTGGGGGAGAAAGGATGTGACGTCAATGAAAACCTGTCACGTGGTACGGTAGCCAATCAGAGCGTGGGAACTTTATCCTTATTGACGTCACATCCTTTCTCCCCCAAGCCCCTGACACATGGTATACCAGAGCCAATCAGAGTAGGGATAAAGTTCCCACGCTCTGATTGGCTCTAGTACCATGTGTGCACGGCCATGTGCCTTTTCATGACGTCAACTTAAAGGCAATTGAAGCAAAGCCATTCTGATTGGCTGTGCTTTCATTCCCTTTAAGTGACGTCATCATTTTTTTATTATCGGCCAAAACACATGGTTTTCACGGTCCAATCAGGACCGTGGGAACCATGACGCAAAATGTGACGTCATAGGCCTTTAAAAGCCTATGTCGTCTCATTTTGCAGCCAGACGCCGCGGAGGAAGGACCTCCGGAGAAGGAAAAAGACAAGGGCGTGGCCGATGATGGAAAGAAGACCACGCCCTGCCCCGCCCGGAAGGAGATAGAAGAAAGAAGAATACAGATGAAGGTGTATTACAAGTAGAAGACCCGTGGATTGGTTTGGATTTTTAGTTTAATGTTTATTATTTTCAATGGTTTATTATTTTATGGGTTCCTGATCGTGGATTGGTTCGTGAGTAAGCTGGGCAACGGGAGTCGGTGGGGGCAAGTAATGGTAAGTGAACTACAGTAAAGAAATGTATTTTATTGAACTTGTTAATTTTTTCAAAAGGTTTTTTAACCTGTGTATTTTTTTTTTTTTGTGGTATATCATTTCTTGCCACTGTATGTATGTACTGTATGTACAATATATATGTCTAGAGAGATATACTGTACAGTATACATTCAGGGTAAGAAATGATGATGTTTTAAAAGCTGGATTAGATGTGTTTTTAATTATTTTGTGAGTTTAAAGTATTTTAAAATTAGATACTGTAGATGTATTCCTTGGTATTGTATTGTGTGTTTGAGGAAGGTCAGGGATACTGTAGGTACTGTAGGCTTGGTTTGGAAAGGTTGTATTTTTGTCGGTACTTATATTTTTTCAAAGGCTTAATTGTTCTGCTCTAGGCGTGAATCTGTTAATGGTTTCATTGTTCATGATTGAGTGTGAAATGTTTAGAGATCTAAATAATGATTGCTAATTGATTTTTGTTTACGTTGATTAATTTGCAGAATGTATACAGTATGGTGCATAGATTTTATGCATTTTGGAATGTGACTTTTTTCATTGGTTTGTGATCATATACAGTACAGTAGATTGTGAGATCAGTTAGGATTTTTAAAGGAAATTGATTTTAATGTAGTGTCTGTATGGAGAAGTGTTTGGTTGTAGAACAGTATGGTTTTGATAACCCTTCTACATTTATTTGTACTGTATATTTGGTTTATCATGGGTGTGTATATAACGTGTGTATATATATATATACTGTATATATCTCTCTCTCTCTCTTTCTCTCTGTCTCTCTGTATGTATATATATACAGTATATATATATAGTTGCATGATGAAGCCACAGTACAAATTCATGGGTGAAGGGTGGGTATCGTGCCTGTGTGGCTTAACCCCTTAATTACCTTTGCGGTTATTATCCGATAAGGTGTTTAAGGGGTTAATTGATATCTGAATGTAATTGCAATGTATTGGCTTGGTTTTGGCTATGTTTTGTGTGGGCAAGAGAAGGAAGGCGCTGGCGTCGGACACTTCGTATTGATGAGGTCAGTAGTACTTTATTTATTTGTATATGCTAGTTAATGTTTTTAATAATGGGCAATTAATCTATTATCCATATCTGGATAATAGTTATTTTGCACATTATTGTACTGTAGGTGTTGGGGGGGAGGGTGTATCTATTGAATGTATAGGCCAGGTTTATTTTTTTTACATTCAGGGTTACTTCCGTGGTTTTGCGTGGGACCTCTGGAGACCACCCGCGGGGAATCCTCGGGTATCCTAAAGGGTAGCAGGCTGGTGGTTCCACGGGTGACACATGCGGGGATGATGATGTGTGGTCCCACTTCTGTGGGGGCACCGCGGACCCGTAGTCTGCGGGCATGACGATGTGTGGTCCCACTTCTGTGGGGGCACCTCCGAGCCGTAGGTGCGGGGATGATGATGTGTGGTCCCACTTCTGTGGGGGCACCGCGGACACGTAGTGAGCACCCGTGAGTTCCCCAGACCCCCATGGGAACCACCCGAGGCCCCGCAGACACCTGTGGGTTTGACCCGGGGCTCCCAGACATCCTTGGGCCTACCGTGTGGACCCAATTGTGGCTCACGGTGACCCAAGGAGACCACCTGAGCGCCATGGTGCTGGCAGGATCCACCAGCAGGCCTCCAGAACCTGTGGAATGCTGCTGGTAAACTGTAGGTCTGTCCAGGTGCCCTGCCAGCCCACCGGGGACTAGCGTGGGGCTACGTTATGGACCCTGAATGTAAAAGAATAAATCTTGTATTTATGGGGGGGGGGGCACAGGGGGTGGGTAATGTATTTAATAAATAGAATGCTGTTTATTGTGGGTGATTGTACTGTTTTTATTGTGGGTACTGGGGTGGGGGTGGGGTGTTTCCCCAACGGTATGTGGGTAGGCCTCCCTTGTGGGTACTGACTGGGTGGTTAGGCCTCACGGGTGGGGGGGGGGGTTAGTGTGGGAGGGTATGTAGGCATCCCGAGTGGTGGGTGGGTGAGGGTGGGTTAACCCCTTCATGACTGTAGCGGTTAATAACCGCTATGGTGATTAAGGGGTTAGGGGACATTACTTTGTATGTTTTAATTTTTGTGTCTGTTTTGCAGAAGCGGAGGGGCCATGGCCAGGATGGGGGGGGGGGGTTAACGGTATGTGGGTAGGAGGTGAGGGTGGTTAGCAATGCAGGGAGGGAGATTTACTGGTAACAGAAACATCTCTCTCCCTTCAATGTAATCTGTTTAAAGCCCCCTCCCCCCTAATGTGTGTTTCTGTAAAATCTCTCTCCCTTCAATGTACTGTAATCTGTTTAACAGAAACATTAGGGGGGAAGGGGCTTTAGGCCTTTATATCTCTCTCCCTTCAGTGTAATCTGTTTAACAGAAACATTAGGGGGGAAGGGGCTTTAGGCCTTTATATCTCTCTCCCTTCAGTGTAATCTGCTTAACACAAACATTAGGGGGGAAGGGGTTTTTAAACAATGCTGTGTATAATGTATAAGGTTTTTTACAATTAGATAGATGTAATCCTTGGTATTGTAAGGGTTAGTTTGTTTTTAAATGGTCTTTTCTGGTTGTTACTTACAGTATATATTGATTTTGGTTTACTTGCTTGGTTAAAATACTGTAGTTAAGTTGACTTGTTTGGAAGTGTTTGTACAGTATTTACTGGTAGAGTAGCTTGCAATTATATTGTTAACATTCATTTGCAGAATGTACAGTACTGTATATGGTGCATAGATTTAATGCTATGCATCATTTACAGTATACAATGTACAGTACTGTAAATGCAATGTACTGTGTGGATTGTAATGTTATGTTTTATACTGTACAGTATGCTATTCATTAACTTCATTGCTCTACACATCTAGGGATTTCATTCCACCTTACCACCTTTCCTACACATGATTTGTGCTGTAGGCATTGGTTACTGTATATTACTGTATGCTAATGCAGATGTGTGATGCTTTGAGACTGTCATTTATACTTTGACAAGTCTACCTTTTGGTGTGTAGTGTGCATTATCCTTAGCGTTGTATAGGTGCCTTTAAACCCAGTAACCTATTGTGATTCACTTTGATTCTCCCTAGTGTTTTTTGAGTCACTATCCTTTTCATGTTTAGGGTTGACAGTGTGTGTCGTTCCCTAGTGCTGTTCATTAGTGTTTAAGGGTCCATGCCTCTTTTTTAAGTGTTTTTAAATCATGTACTGTTTATTCATCCCTTTTTGCACTGTGTCAAATAAATAAACAAATATATCAATTGCATACCTGAGTGCTCCCATACGGGTTACTTTTTTCTCTTTTCACTCACATACAGTATGTATATATATATATATATACAGTATATATATATATATATATATATATATATATATATATATATACAGTATATATATATATATATATATATATATATATATATATATATATATATATATATATATAAATATAGCTGTATGATATATATATATATATATATATATATATATATACACACAGTGTATATATGTATACTGTATATGTATACTGTATATATATATATATATATATATATATATATATATATATATATATATATATATATATATATATATATATATATATATATATATATACAGTGTATATATATATATACAAAGTATATACTGTACAGTATATATTTATTTCTCTTCATGTCTTTATTTATTTATTTAGATTTATTTATTAATTGTGGGGCTGCTGTGCGTGAATTTTTTTTATTGGGGGTGAGGGGGGTGTTTGGCCCTTGGTGTGAGTTTACGACTTGCAGCAGCAGCACAATGAATAAATAAATATAAATAAATAAATGACAATAAATACATTTGAAATACATTTTTATTGATAGTGTACATGTGCAGGGGGTCTCCGGAGCTGAAGCGCACAGGTTTCAGGTCTGGGGACCCCGTGCCCCCCGAGATACAGGCCCCTTTAGGGGGTGCCGGTATCCCTCTGCTCTGCTTGGTTTACAGGCCGCGATCACGTGATCGGGACCTTTAAACGCAGAGCACTCAGCACTCAGAAACACAGGCCAGACAGATTTAAACACACACACAATAGGGGGAGGTTTTTTTACATAGCTTGCAGGGAAGCTTAACGCACACACAATAGGGGGATAGGGGGAGGGTTTTTTACATAGATTAGAGAGAAGGCAGGGCGTTTTAAAAGCGAGAATAGGGGAGGGGGTTTTACATAGATTTTATTTATTTATTTAGATTTATTTATTAATTGTGGGGCTGCTGTGCGTGAATTTTTTTTATTGGGGGTGAGGGGGGTGTTTGGCCCTTGGTGTGAGTTTACGACTTGCAGCAGCAGAACAATGAATAAATAAATATAAATAAATAAATGACAATAAATACATTTGAAATACATTTTTATTGATAGTGTACATGTGCAGGGGGTCTCCGGAGCTGAAGCGCACAGGTTTCAGGTCTGGGGACCCCGTGCCCCCCGAGATACAGGCCCCTTTAGGGGGTGCCGGTATCCCTCTGCTCTGCTTGGTTTACAGGCCGCGATCACGTGATCGGACCTTTAAACCAAGCAGAGGGCTACCGGCAGCCCCTAAAGGGGCCTGTATCTCGGGGGGCACGGGGTCCCCAGACCTAAAACCAACGCGGTTCAGCTCCGGAGACCCCCTGCACATCTACACTATCAATAAAAATGTATTTCAAATGTATTTATTGTCATTTATTTATTTATTTATTTTTTGGCGGCTGCTGTGTGTGTGTATTTTTTTATTGTGGGTAGCGGGAGGGTGGGTGAATGGGGTATTCGCCCCAACGATGGTTGGGGAGGGCTTGCGGGGGGGGGGGGGGGGTAGCGGGAGGGCTTAACCCCTTCATGACCGTAGCGGTATTAACTGCTACGATCGTGAAGGGGTTAAGTGCACCCGCAACCCCCCCCCCCCCCCCTCCCGCAAGTCCTAAACTCACACCAAGGGCCGGCCAAATACCCCCCTCACCCATCCCCACTACACACAATAAAGCGGGCACGGTGGGTTAACCCCTTCATTGCCTTAGCGGCTATCCGCTATGGTAATGACGCAGCATTTTCCGTATTTTTAATAATATTGATCAGGAGCAGGGGGGGGGGGGTTCCCTGAGCATTAATTTCTGGCTCAGGGAACCCCCTGCTCACTGTACAATATTATTAAATCTCTCTCTGCTGCAAACACATCTCGCCCCCAGTATGTGCAGTAATTTACTGAACATGTACTGTAGAATAAATGCATAGTTTTATTTATTCGGGTTTATTACACAGTATACTGTATGGCCGGAAAACATCAGCATACAGTACAATATAATCCATCGAAATCCCCCCATTAGCCGTTTTCTTTTCTGAGGAAAAACAAAATGAAAAGTTTTAATGTACAGTAATGGTCAGCCCCCTAAAGAAGTTCCCAGCCAGCCCCACCAAAATAATACGGCAAAAATACAGTACTCACCATACTGTACAGTATTACTAAATTTCCCATTCAGCTTGCGCTGGCGCCGGCCCACTTCCAGTCCAGCTTTCATCATTTTGCAGAGGGACTAGCCCACCTGTAGTCAGCGGGAAATCGCTTAGGTACATGCAAGCTTCATCAAAACTGGCTGCGAAATCCATCTCAGAGTTGTCACCGACGGCGGGACCATGATGATAAGCTGGTGCTGCTGCTGGTTCTGGTTCTGGTTCTGGCGCATTGCTTGGCAGGGACTGTCGCTTCTTATTTCGTTTTAACACGACCCTTCGCCTTTTGCCGCCTCCATTATCATAGATACGGGAAAAACCCTGTGACACACACCAATACCCTCCAACAAATTGGGGCTCAATACGGTGAAAACAGGGGTCACTACATAACCTTTTCCTTATTGCATGCTTCCACAAATGAGGAGTTGGCGAAAATCTGTAAAAGTCATAATTTTCGATAAAATACTAATAAATTTGAACAACTGTTGCCATCTTATCCTCTGTTGCATTAATAGCGGCCCATATCAAATAAGCATAACTTCTGTCAGGTTTTTGGAACACGGGCTCCACTTGAACACTCATGTCTCTGTAGAATAGTGTAAGTGAAAATGATCTTTGTCTTTATTTAATACATTACTGTATGTAAAGCCTAAATTGATACATTTTTTGCAACTCTTCCTTCAGTCTCAAGGACAAGTTACACAATAGCATACTGTACTGGGATAAAGTAACTTTTTTTTGGAAACGAAACAACTTGCAAAGGCCACACATTACTTAAGTCATGAGTTTATGCCATCTGGTGGACAATCGAAACATCGCAGCCTAGTAAATCATTCTCATTATCATTTAACAGATCAGGCCCCCGTCAGCCAGGCATGAACCGTGGCTGGGAAGGCAAACGCAACGAAGCATGCAAGAGGTGAGCAGCGGCGGATTCCAGGTTTCTGCCAGGTACAAACCAGGCATTTGCTCGAATAAAGTGTGTCGGTGCAGTACGTCCAATAAAGCATTTTCCATTTTTTGTTGGAAAGGGGGGGGGGGGGGAGGGGGAGAGACTTTCTGATAAGGGGAAGGGGGGGTAGGGTAATTGACAAACTGATGGGAAGGGGTAGCGGGGAGAACACAGAAGTTTTTTAAGGCAAAGAAGTGGAATATTCTGCAATGGCCGAGTCAATCACCTGATCTCAACCCGTTCGAGCATGCATTTCACTTGCTGAAGACAAAACTTAAGGCAGAAAGACCCACGAACAAAGAACTGAAGACAGCTGCAGTAGAGGCCTGGCAAAGCATCACAAAGGAGGAAACCCAGCGTTTGGTGGTGTCCATGCGTTCCAGACTTCAAGCAGTCATTGCCTGCAAAGGATTTTTGACAAAGTATTAAAAATGAACATTTTATTTATGATTGTGTTAATTTGTCCAATTACATTTGAGCCCCTGAAATAAGGGGACTGTGTATGAAAATGGTTGCAATTCCTAAAGTTTCATACGATATTTTTGTTCTACCCCTTGAATTAAAGCTGAAAGTCTGCACTTCTATTGCATCTCGGTTGTTTCATTTCAAATTCATTGTGGTGGCGTACAGAGCCAAAATTATGAAAATTGTCAGTGTCCAATTATTTCCGGACCTAACTTTATATGAGTGACGAATATTTAAAAGAAATGATATATGTCTACTTACGTGGGGTTCAAATAGTTTGTTTGCGACACAATTTCTCATATGTATAACAGCGGTTTTAGCATAATCTTTGTCATGTAAATACTGTAGTGTGCACTTTTTTAATATTTGCTTTTGAAAAAATACACTAAGTAAAAATGTTTTATAAAACAGCAATAATACAAAACAAGTAAATGAATGTTTGACGAGGGCATCAACAGTAAGCTTTCCCTCTCTGTACTTTTACAAACACCTCATCCTAAATTCTTTATCTTATTGGTAGTAACCACACGAAATGGTAACTCGGTAAGACAAAAATAAACCACTGGTCTGAGCGAGATCAGCCATTCTGTAAGACTGTAATATGTGTGTGATATATGTGCATACTGTATAGTATATTTCAAGACATAGATTTGTCTACATATGTGTCCAGTACTGTATTGGTCTTAATTTAATCTTTGTGATCCTGATGAATAAGCACAGCTTGTTGGCTTTGTCAAGATAGCATGTTTATAGCATGCACAAAACATCACACAAAGATCCAAGGTTGGACTGAAATGTTGATCCAGTTCAATAAATGTTATACTTTTTTAATCAAGACCATAGAAGTGTCTGGATATTCTTCTCTTCTCCTTCTATAGACAGTCGACAGGTTGGTTTGTCTCAATTCTGACCTTGTAATTCCAGATGTTCCCACAGATGTAGTATTTGTAATTTTTTTTTGCTGTGTTTGGATTCTGCAACACGTTGACACCGCAGAGCAGAGTGAGGCAGACCATGGTATATATTATTCATAGCACAATGTTTTTACTTAATATGTTCATTTTTCACTTCCTTACAGAAATCTGTATACAAGGATCAGATGGAAGGTTTTCTTCAGAATCAGGTCTTCCCCCTCTTCTCCTCTGACCTGGGCTACCTCCGGGCAAGAGTGCGTTCTTACGGTCGGTTGAATTATTAATAAAGCGAGTGGCTGTATCCCAACGTCTTACATGTTCTTTCTCTTGTGTTACAGTCCTGCTGGGTCCTTCACTCATTCAGTACATTAAAATTCCATAATGAGCTGAACCTGAGAAATGCGGTGGAGTTGGCAAAGAAAAGTCTCATTGGGGATAAAGAGCTGCCGGTGAAAGTGGAGGCTGCGATCGCACTGCAGATGTTGATAAGCAACCAGGGGCCAGGTAAGACAAGTGATGGATATTTGTGAAGCATTATGCTGTTTATGGTTCCTAGAAGGGATAATTGCGGGATCTAACAATGTTCTCCCCTTACTCTCTGTCTGTTATGAATCTGACATGTATTTGGCACTGAATCCATTCTTTCTTTTGCTACCTCTTCTATTTTCTTGGCTTTCTTGTGATTGGCTCTCTTGCTGCATGTAATTTGGCTGCTGCCTCATGGTTGGCTGCTTTATTATTGGCTGTCTTGTGATTTGGATCTTTGCTGTGTTGTCTTGTAGTTACTTCCTGACTGCAGCTTTGTGTCTCCTAGCTAAAGAGCATATGAGACCATACATCAGGCATGTTATGCAAGAACTGCTTCACATAGTCAAAGAGACGGAGAACGATGACCTGACCAACGTTATTCAGAAGATGATCTGTGAATACAGTCAGGAGGTGGCACCCATTGCAGTAGACATGACAAGGCATCTGGTAAGTGGGAAAATATTTTCTTTATATGTAATGTATAATTAAGCTTGGCCCCCTGCAGAATCACTTACCAGAATGCCCTCCTACTGTCTCTGTACGTCCTTCCTACCTATCAATTAGATTGTAAGCTCTTCGGAGCAGGAACTCCTTTTCCTAAATGTTACTTTTATGTCTGAAGCACTGATCTGTTTATTTGTTATTTATATATGATTGTCAAGTGTATTACGGCTGTGAAGCGCTATGTACATTAATGGCGCTATATAAATAAAGACATATACATATTTTTATCTTTCATTATAAGGCACCAAGATATTGTGCAAGGTACCCTATTTCCTCTATTCTAAGACGCCATCGATTCTAAGACGCACCCTTGATTTAATAAAAAAAATGTGGGGAAAAAAAACACTATATTAAATGGGCAGATGTTTTTTTTTTTTAAACTAGCAAACAGTAGCATACATTTATCTGCACTAGAGAGAGGCAGACACAGAATGGGGAGAGAATTAGACAGTATCGGATAAGCAGAGAGAGAATGGATGGGCGGAGGAAGGAGGGGGGGAGGAGGGAATGGAGGGATGGTAGGAGAAGGTGATGGGGGAGGGAGACAGTAGAGGGGAGGGAGACAGTAGAGGGGAGGGAGACAGTAGAGGGGAGGGAGACAGTAGAGGGGAGGGAGACAGTAGAGGGGAGGGAGACAGTAGAGGGGAGGGAGACAGTAGAGGGGAGGGAGACAGTAGAGGGGAGGGAGACAGTAGAGGGGAGGGAGACAGTGGAGGGGAGGGGGGGAGGGAGACAGTGGAGGGGAGGGGGGGAGGGAGACAGTAGAGGGGAGGGGGGGAGGGAGACAGTGGAGGGGAGGGGGGGAGGGAGACAGTGGAGTGGAGGGGGGGAGGGAGACAGTGGAGTGGAGGGGGGGAGGGAGACAGTGGAGTGGAGGGGGGGAGGGGGGGACACACAGACACATACACCCACACACACAGTGTGACAGAGAAACACACAGAGAGACACATACACAAACACAGAGTGACAGAGACAAGGGAGGGGTCGGAGGGCTCGTGGGGCTGGCAGCCGATGCTGTGAGTAGCAGAGGGGGGGGCGGAGGGTTAATGGGGCAGGAAGCTGTGAGTAGCAGAGAGGGGGGGGCGGAGGGTTCATGGGGCTGGAAGCTGTGAGTAGCAGAGGGCTCATGGGACTGGCAGTCACAGCTGTGAGTAGCAGAGGGCTCGTGGGGCTGAAAGCTGTGAGTAGCAGAGGGCTCGTGGGGCTGGAAGCTGTCTGGGGCGGTCAGCTCGTGGTGCCGCTACAGCCGCACTCCTGTGGGTCGCAGAGGGGGGCCAGCACTTCAAGCAACCAACATGAGACAAGGGGGAGAGCGGGCGGGGGGGCCGTAGTTCAAGCAGCAGGTTACCGCGCTTTTTGGTAAAACACTGAAAGCTGCACGCCCTCAGTCTGCAGGTTTTTTTTTTTTTTTAAGTACATCGATTCTAAAACGCACCCCTATTTCAGAGATGTGAAATTGGGAAAAAAAGTGCGTCTTAGAATCGAGGAAATACGGTAGTACAAGAAGGTGAGAGTCAATAATGCAATGTGGGAATCTATGAACACTGACAGAGAAAAGAGTCTGTAAACATGAGCTTGTAAAGTCAATTCTAGGAGAGTGAACGCACAAGGTATAGTGGGGGACGAACTGGCTGGGCAGGGTGTAATGTTGGGCGAGGAGCTAGCAATGTATAATGCTAGGAGACTGACCAGATTGGTTCTTAAGCTGGTCTCCATGAGCAGTATGGGGCCAGCTTGGCTCTGCTTGTGTCAGTATGGGGGCAGGAGGATGTTGGATAGGCTTCCCTTAAGAATTGAACTTTCACGGCACCTTTTACATGTGTGTAAGGGATGTTGCAGGATGGATTTGACCTGGCTTTCAAGGGCAAGTTACGAGAAAGGTGCAGAGGCAAATACGTAGAGTAGAATACATTATTAATAATAATAGTAATGGCATGTTCTTGTATTGTGCTACTAGTTTTACGTAGCCTTTTAGAGACATTTTGCAGGCACAGGTCCCTGCCCCATGGAGCTTTCACTCTATGTTTTTGGTGCCTGAGGCACAGGGAGATAAAGTGACTTGCCCAAGGTCACAAGGAGCTGACACAGGTTCCCCTTCTTAAAACTTGGTGCTAGTCAGTGTCTTTACTCACTGAGCCACTCCTACATTGGCATATACTCAGTGGCTAAACTACTGCTGCCTTTAGAAATGTTAACCCTTTAGTTACAGCAGACGTCTATAACATATGGTACTGTATGGGATCGAAAAACACGTTTATGTTGGGTATAGTCAATGCAATGCATATTGGAGTCCAGTAAAAACATTCTCTGCAATGCATGTCGTTTTGGAATCATAATGTGATATTGAAGTGATTTCAATCTTGGAATTCTGGGAAAAATAACTGGATATTTTAGCATCCATCACATCACCTACTTACTGCCTGTCCCGTCCATCACGGACATCACCATTATTCCAAACACTCAGGAATATCTCATACTTTACAGCAGGAGTGTCCAACTGCAGTCCTCAAGGGTCACCAACAGGTCAGGAATTAAGGATATCCCTGCTTCAGCATAGGTGGCTCAGTCAACAACTGAGCCACTGATTGAGCCCACCTGTGCTGAAATGGATATCCTTAAATGCTGACCTGTAGATGGCCCTAGAGGACCTGAGTTGGCCATCCCTGCTGCTTTACAGCAAGGGTTTATATTTGATTCATCAGCTTCTATTTTAGGAGTCTTAGTGCTTGTTTTATCCATCTTGTGCATCTCAATCTTCTAAGGCAAATATGTGAAAGCTCTTGATGCAAAATCTAAATGTGTGATAAGCCGCATTATGCCTCCATTTAATTTACCTCCTGGTTATCCAATTACGCTGCAGTGATATTAGTCTTCACATCTTGACACCAGTGTGACACTGTGTCTTTCTTTCAAGGCTGACATATTTGTCAAGGTTCTTCAGAGTGAGGAGTATGAAGAGGTGGAGGATAAGACAGTGATGGCCATGGGCATCCTGCACACAATCGATATTGTCCTGACCGTGGTGGAGGATTACAAGGAGGTGAGTGCACTCTGCTACTGCCTTTAACTGCTCTCTGCTGAGTGATCCCGCATAGCACCTTCTCTTTTCTTCCACTGTCTGCTGTGTTTGTTTGTGCCTGGAAATTATTCTTTACTGGGAGACCTTTTATTTTCGGTATTGTAGCCTCTTTTGTTTTTTTTCAGGTAAAACAGCAGTTGGAGGAAATATGTTTACAGATCATTGGCCTTGTTTTGCAGAAACACATCATAGGTATCTTTCAAATATTCATGTTTTAAATAACAGGACTCATGAGCCTGGCTGGCCTTTATGCACAAACCCAGGGTTTGTTTGGTTTCCAAACATTGGTTTACTACACATACACTGCATATAATATTTTTTTTTGTTATAGATCTAGCAGGGGTGGCAATTTTTGGGGGTTGGAGGGCCACTTGACAAACTTGCGTAAACTTTGCGGGCTGCAAACATAATGTAGAATCTACACAAAGTCTGGGGTCCGCAAAGTTTATCATGGCTCCCCTTCTCGCAACCGGCATTTCACCTACCCACCTCACGCTCTGCCTCACTTTCTCACTCACTTTCCCCCTTCTCTTTTAATAATAACTCTTATTTTTTTTTTTTTTTTTTTTAATCTTCCCTCTTTGCTCCTCACTCTGATTCCCTGTTCCTCACTTGCTCCCCTTGCTCCTTCCTCCTCCTTGCTCCCCTTCCTCCTCCTCGCTCACCCTCTTTCTCCCTCACTGTCCTTCAATCTCCCTCCTCTCTCCGACTTCCCTTCCCCCTCTCCTCCGGTCTCTACGTGGGGTGCGGGCAACGGAGGCAGCAGCAGATGCTCTGCGTGCGGAGGTGACGGCACTCTGGCTGGATGCCCACCCATCATACGGTGATTTGTGGAAGTTGGGCACGACTTTCAGTCCATCCTAACTTCCATTTTAGGACCACCTGGGTGGTCTCCAGCCATGCTGCTGTCTCAGCTGCCGAGCTGCTGCTGCTGCTGCCACTGACGCTGCCTCAGTCGCCCGCACCACAGGCAATCATCCGACCTGCAGGCTGCACTTTGCCCACCCCTGCTCTAGAGGAAGAGAAATCTTTCCCGTCACTCTCCACGGCAAGCAAATTCTGCATCATCCCTGCTGTTACAATAAAGAATATATTTTCGGCAGGTGACATTTCTTCAGCCTTGGTTGGTAATTCCATAGAGCAAGAATCTACCCTGTAATATTTTTTTTTTGAATTTTTTATTTTTGTATTGTTTGATATAGGTGTATGTGTTTTTTTTTTTTTTTTATAAAATGTTTTACCAGGAAGTAATACATTGTGAGTTACCTCTCGTTTTCATGTATGTCCTGGGCATAGAGTTAAGATGACATGGTTACAAATACAGTTACATAAGTATATTGTAATACTATTGCCTTTTAGCTGTTTAATTTTCAAAAGTAATAAAACAAGGGATAAATGCTGCACACCACAATGTAATAAAGAAATTGATACAGTTACTGGTGCTCCCTTCAATGTACGATCGGCTGCGTCCAATCCACGGCATACAAGAAAAATAGGAGATGGGGCACACGGATTTCAAAAATAATGAAAATGTATTAAAGCATACATTTATTAAAGCACATGCTTTAATAAATTTTCATTATTTTTGAAATCCGTGTGCCCCATCTCCTATTTTTCTTATTTTCAAAAGTAAACCGTTCAGATTTGATTAGTATTTCCTCTTACGGCAGACCTTCCAGCAATCTGACTCGACTCAACTACTTTTAGGTTTTCTTAGTTTATAATCTGTAGTTTAGTTCTGATATATCCTTTTTAACGAATGTGTTCTAAGAATATTGTAGCTTGAGTATGGTGTATTCTTCCTGGAGATTTAGAATGGTCAAAATCAGTGTCTGCTTCCCCTATCCATACACCGGTCATGCCATTCTATATTGGAAAAAATGTGTTGTATGGTGCTCTAAAGAAAAAAATCGTAGTCAAAAATGGAATAGTATCTGGAAAAACAACCCTATATTGTATATGTGTCCAATAGGATGTAACCTGGTAGAAAATAATCCCACATAGCAAAGCGGTAAGGATAAAATCATATACACCTGCCGGTGACCAGTAGATAAGACATCCTATAACTTTACTGGACAAATGAATGAATGGTGTCAAACTGGATTAAACTCACTTGGGATAGTTGTCCACGATGAGCAGCAAGTCCAATGTATCCAGTGACCCAGGGTTGGATGTGCCTCCGTTTGAAGATGAATATCGGAGAAAGAGGGCTGGAAAACGAAGCACTATATCCAGTGCTGATGATGCAGCAATAAACCACCAGGAATGCGTTCCCATAAAATAAAGCTTGGATCAAAAATATGGTACAAAACACACCAACGCGTTTCGGACTATGAATAGTCCTTTATCAAGGTGAATACACAAACAACATAAGGAGTGCAATTTATACTGATCGCGGCACCAATTGCGTTGACTTCCCGGTGTGACGCGGGCACAAGACCTGTGTCGTGGCACCAATTGCATTGACTTCTGGGTGTATCATGTGACGCTAGCACATGACCCACGACCGGTAGACGCAGCACAAATGCATAGCCCATACCAGCGTGTGGCGTCACCGCGCAGGGGGACCAGAGGGGCGTGGCATGCTTGTCAAAGAAAGAACACGCAATGCCAAAACAAACCCCTGAGTCCGTATGGTGGAAAAGGCGCGTGACGTCACCACGTCGATTGGCACGTGACAGAACGTCACAATGCATTGTGCTGCTAGGCAACATGACCCCCACGGGTCAGAACCAGAAGAAACAAGTAAAACAAAACTTTATTAACATTAAACTATAACACTCTCAATGGTTACCTTTATGGATACACAAAGACATGTAAATAAAATCAAGTTACAAAAAATAAGATTAAAAACAATGAGTGATACTCAAATTACAACCTCAGATATTGGGTATCCATAAATCGTAATTACGAATCGTGCATTGCTTGTAATGGTTATGAAGAACATGAATATAAAGATGTTAAATAAAATAAGGTTACATGTAAATATAAACAGAACCTGTCACATAACATACATAAAGTTAATCAAAACCCCTGGAGAACAGAAAGTAAGTGAACAGAGACTGGGATGCGACTGATATCATTTTATAATTTTAGCTAAACCCATTGTTATTAAATACACAATAGATAATTGATTAACATATTATAACTCACAAGCATCAAATAGATGTACAGTTAATTATTATCCAGACAACCTGTGCTGTTGCCAATAACATAATACCAAGAGACCTTATGGAGAAACACTTTCAAATATCAAATAGAAGAGGCCCTATATCCCAGTCTGAATTCAGACCATGAGGGATACGGGTTTGTAAAGTAAAGATCCAATAGAGTTCTCTTCTATTAAGGATATTTAATCTGTTGCCTCCTCTAATCGGACAAGGTACATGTTCAATACCCAAAAATGACATGTTTTTTACATCGCCCATACCGCAATTGCTAAAATGTTGGGAAAATGTTGTACCATATTTTTGATCCATTAAAATAGCTTTATTTTATGGGAACGCATTCCTGGTGGTTTATTGCTGCATCATCAGCACTGGATATAGTGGTTCGTTTTTCCATCCCTCTTTCCATGCCATTCTATAGATCACCACTACTCTAAGTTTTCTTTTGGGGATATCTCCTTCAAAACGGGAAATGACTTGGATTAATGTCTTGTATATAATGTATAACCCTGTTCACTTGATGTAACTATGTATTTGTAACCATGTATTTCACATCATAACTCTGTGCCTAGGACATACTTGAAAACAAGAGGTAACGCTCAGTGTATTACTTCCTGGTAAAACATTTTATAAATAAATAAATCCAGTAACCACCAATTTTTTTCCTTCTGTCTATCTCTCTCCCACGGCAAATGAAATTCCAGTGCTTACCTAGGCTAATTTTTAGATCAGCGTATGCCATATACACACAGATCTTTTCTTGGTACAGTACGCTAAAGTATATTGGATTCTGCCTTTGAATTTTCTATGACCTTATTGCCAGGTATGCAGGGAATTATGGTTGACAAGTTCCTGACCCACCATTTAGTTTACCAAAATCAATCCTTACGTTCTCCTTTACTCGCTGTTGCACACTTCCCACCCAACCTCTCTCTAATTTTTCAAACACCTTGGATATGGACTTGCCCTATTCTGAAGTGTATGACACTGCACGCTTTAATCACCTCTCTCCAGAGCAAACTCTGAGTAGAGTTATGCATGCCTAATATTTATACAGTACTAGTATCCGTAATTCTAATTTATCGCTCCTCTTTCTATGCCACTAGGAATTGAAGGGAAAAAGCCCTGCCCAGTTGGGGGGTGGAGGTTTCATCTTTTAACAAATGAGAACCCAGCACCCTTTATATGGCTCCCTGCTCTCCTTTAAACCCCCATTTTTAGTTGTAACTGTCAAGGGGGTAGATTTGTTCCTCACAGGGTTTATTTTTTGGTACACTTTGCCTTTTGGTCTTCCCTGTTGCTAAGCAAAAGAGAAGATTTGGTTCCCTAGTGCCAAGATGCATCCGTCTGGTCAGTGGGGAAGAAGCGGATGTGTAGGGATGTAGTCAGGTTTACTGTCCCTGTGACTGCGAGAAATTACGTGTAAATCCCCAGCATTTATTTGCATTTTTGCGAACACAGTGACTTAGCTTCAAAACTGGAGTTTAGAGTCGGCCATAGTACTTTGCAGGAACAGGTAGGCGGTGCTAGTGTGTCTTAAATGTAAATTCAATGTAAGCCTTCCCTTATTCCCGTTCATTTCATACGAGATGATATATCTCATTTTATTTCAATGTAACCTACCACTTCTTCCCCTAAACTTCAGAAGACTTAAAAGTATTTTTAAAGTATGGCATGGTTTTATTAGAGTATAGGGAATGACAGTTTAAGGACAAGTAACAAAGACTTTGAATTATTTCAATCATTTTCAATTCTCTTACAAAAAAACTGTTGTCTTCAACGGATCGTCTTCTTTTAAAAAAAAATATTTTTATAGGTGATCATCATAAGAACCACAGAATCCATATTTAGTGTCCTGGAACTAGATTCCATATTCCTCTGTCTCCCCTTTCAGTTTATGGGATTCATTTCTTCCTTGTTCAGTTGGCTGTTATTTCCCCTGTCCCAGCAGCTTGTTGTATGAGAACATGCAACATTATTGCTACATGTTGTTGTTTCCTTAGACATTTCTGTGAGTTGCTATAGCAACCCCAGCCTTTCTCTCAAATGGGCTAGTCTGCTTTCTCCCCCTCTGCCTTGCCCACAGATGGTCTGTCCCCAGGCTATCTTGCTACCCAGAATACACTGGGGATTCCTTTTCCACCTTCTACACTGGCTGAGTGAGTACCCCTCCTGTAATTGCCCCAGTGGCAGGGCCGAATCCTTTTGACCTGCCCTTAACTACAAAGCACCCACAGAGAGACATTACACCAACATCTCTTCCACAAGTGCCTGTCTTTATTGCTGCTTTCCCTAAATAAAGTGAAGAAAAGATACAGGACTTGTTGTGCTTTAGAAAGAGGGCCGAGTTGAACCTATCTGGGCGAATCATCCTACACATGACCCTGGCCTCCAGAATAGTGAAAAGGAAGACCGTGTGTTTTGGAAATATACATACAGGAGCTGCTACTCTAAGACTTTATGCTAACACAGTACAGTCACTGCACACAGCCTGCAGCAGCCTTTCAAACAGCAAGCAGCTTGCACTGCACACAAGCCTACAAACTCAGTCAAGGCAGCAGCACTGCACTCAGACTGCAATATACACAGAACTTTGATTGTCTTTTCTCTGTTTGAGCCACTCTCTGCACAGCTCCATAGTGAAGAGCTACCATCTCACCTACCCCTGCGCATGTCTCCTGGCTGACGCCACCAAGGGCCACGCCACCGGACACCCGCCAGGACACGGTTCAGAGCCACCGGACACCTGTGAGTACAGCCACCCCTACGCTGAACGCTGCAGGACACCGCTCGGCATCATCTGAGACAGTCGCCCATCTCTGACACAGGTAAAAGACCACACGCCACACGCACTGGCTAAAGGCCTACACACACCTACAGCATGGCAGAACTCAGAGCCTCACCTGATATCACACAGGAGAGTGATCACTCGGACACAGAGACCACTGCGCAACTGCAACAGGCGCAGGCAGACGCAAGGCCTAAACGGACAGTCACAGTGACACAAAAGCCCCGCGAAAAATATGAGACTGACATTGAAGCGCACCGTGCTAAATTAGAGTTGGCCTGGGAAACAACCACACTTGGGATATGCAATGTCGCCGGCGCTGGTAACTATGTACAACAGCTCAAGCAGGCAATAACTCAATTGAAGATAGATCACTTGCGCTATCAAGCAGTGTCACAGGCATTTTTCACCTATCTAACAAGAACTAACACGGAAGATAGCCTGCGAGAACGCGACCTGCAAAAGGCGATCGACCTAGAACGTGATGGCATCATGCAGACCACCATGACGGACGCCCAAAGCGAGAGAAAAGAGCTCCTCCTGGAGACTGCGTCACAGCGCTCAAGCACATCCAGACACTCATCAAGGTCAGCAAGATCAGCGCAATCTAACGCATCCAGTGCAAGCACAAACCCAAGGCGCGAGCCGCCGCAGAGGCCGCACGTGCCAGGGCTGAATATAGTCGAAGAGAGGCAACCGTAAGAGCAGGAAGAGCGCGCATAGAAGAGGAGCAGACAGCCGGCGCTAATGCCGCAGCCACCACGCGTAGGAAAGCCGAATTCGATGCGGAACTAGTGGCACTTAATCAAAAGAAAGAAGCCGCCACCGCCATAGCCCAAGCTGAAGTCCTAGAAGCAGCCGCGCAACAGGACAGCGGGGAGCAACCGTACAGACGGATAGCCTCAGAGGATCCAGCCCAACGCACTGAAGACTACGTAAGGAGCCTCTTCAGTGTAAACACCAGCGCACCATCTCAACACGGAGGGAGTGACTCCACAGACACCGAAGACTTGCTAGGTCCATGAGGAGAAGACGCTGTTCCTTCAGTGGGACATGCTGCCTGGGATAGCCACAGCCGCAACAGCGATCCACACGCCAGCGCGCACACGGATGCACCACAACAGGCTCGCAATCCAGGTACACCCACACAGGAGAACACAGCCCCTCACACTGACCAGCAGCCATCACACGTCCACGCCAAGGAAGAGGCGACCGCACGGACCCTCCCAGCAACTACCTCAGAACGCGACCAACATGCCGATGCCTCCGGCGTGACCTGGTGCAAACAGGACTCATCGGCTTCGACGAGCGCCCTGAGAACTACCGGATGTGGAAGTTCACGTTCAACAGCTTGGGCTTCTCGGCAATGGAAGAGCTCAACCAGCTATTCAAGTTCCTGGGGAACGAATCCAGGGAGCACGCAAAGAGACTTCGGTCAGCAAACGCGAACCAACCCCAAGTAGGCCTTGACCTAGTGTGGGAAAGGCTAGAAGAGTGCTACGGTAGCCCCGAAGCAGTCGAGGATTCGCTCTTCAAAAGAGTCGACAGCTTCCCCAAGATCACAACTAGAGACTACTCGAAGTTACGAGAGCTCGGAGACCTGCTGCAAGAGCTGGAGTTTGCAAGGAAAGACCATTCCTTAACAGGTCTCAACGTCTTGGACTCAGCTCGTGGAGTGAGACCCATCTTGGAGAAGCTACCCTACAACCTCCAAGAAAAATGGATTTCCCAAGGCTCCAAATACAAAAGGGAGAAGCAAGTCGCCTTCCCCCCCATTCTCATTCTTCTTGAGCTTCATTCGCGAAGCGGCAAGGACAAGGAACGATCCCAGTTTCATCTTAGGTGCGCAAACCACACACAGTGCGAGCTGCCTGAGGAATGAGAGACCAGTGGCGAGATACGGTAACACTCAAACGCCCATCTCGGTCCACAGGACGGACGTGCCTCCCACGACCCAAACTACTCCCGATCAGTCGGTCGCCAGAGACGAGGAACCAAGGGACCCAAACAGGGAATGTCCCATACACAAGAAGCCACACCCACTTAACAAGTGCTTTGGGTTCAGTATGAAGTCCCTAGAGGAACGTAAGAGGTTACTTGGAGAATTCAGAGTTTGCTTCAGATGCTGCGGTTCCACGACTCACCTAGCCAGAGACTCTAAAGAAGAAATCAAATGTACAGTGTGCAAAAGTGACAAGCACGTAACATCTTTACATCCAGAGGCGCTGACACTCCACCAACTCAACAACCCATCCTCCGTAGCGGAGCATGGCGGGGAGGAAGGAGGAGAGACAACATCCGTCACGTCTCGGCGCACTGAGGTTTGCGGAAAAGAAAGTGACAAAATGTCCTGCTCCAAAATATGCCTTGTTGCAGTGCACCCCCAGTGTCAACCTGAGAAGGCTATTCGAATGTATGCAATCCTCGACGACCAAAGCAACAGATCATTGGCGAAGACAGAGTTCTTCAACCTATTCAACTTACAAGACAATGCCTCACCCTACACCCTCAGAACCTGTGCAGGGTCAACAGGGAGAAGAGCAAGCGGTTACGTCATATGTTCAGTGGATAACAGAATGAAGATGGCTCCCCCCACACATCACGTGCAACCACATGGCCACAAACAGGGACGAGATTCCCACACCAGACGTGGCACGCCATTACCCGCACCTCAGAGGAATAGCCAACGACATCCCGCCGGTAGAACAAGGCGCCAAGATCTTGCTGCTGCTCGGTAGGGACATCTTGAGGATACATAAAGTCTGTAATCAGCATAACGGACTCCACAACGCACCATACGCCCAAAGACTTGACCTAGGTTGGGTGATAGTGGGCAACGCGTGCACTGACAAAGAGCACGGACAAGACTATGTTGACGCCCGCAGAACGGTGATAACAGAATGTGGACACACATCCCTCTCTGAACCATGTGTTGGCCATCTCCAAGTGACAGGAGGGCCAAGTGAAGAGAAGAGACAAGGTCATACCCTTGATCGACAAGAACATCCTTACATCAAGGGGATGTGACAATGGCCTAGGATGCTTAGTGGTTCAGACAACCAAGGATGATGAGTCGACTCCACTGAAGGAAGAAAGTAACCTCCCAAAGGTGACCAACAAAGGGATCGTCCAAAAGACAATAAACAAGCGGACGATCCTCCCGCGGGCAATGGCACGGCTAAGATGTACAGTTGTTCCTCTCCACTGAGTAACAAGCGACAAAGCAGCCAGCTGTCACGGCTGGCATAGCCGCAAAAGATTGCGCCCTACAGGTGAAGCCACAGTGTCAAAAAGACTGTCCTCTCACACGTCAAAGAGACAGTCGCAGAGTCATTTCACAAAGGAATTTACAAGGACAAAAGAGACTGCTGTTCGTCATGTCCAGGGAGAGAACAACCTCCTAACGGCAGTTAACAAAGAGGCACAAAAGATGATGGCAAACGCCAACCTAAGATTGCACAAAATAGCTGCCAATAGTGCCATAGTGATGAAGTCGTTCCACGCAGATGATCGCGCAAACGAACTCAAGAATTTGGACCTGGGGGCCGACACGCCTCCCATACAGCGGAGCCTGGGAATTAGCTGGAATCTTAAAACAGATACATTTATGTTCCAGGTAGCCATCGAGGAAAAACCCTACACACAACGCGGAGTCCTGTCCACTATTGACAGTCCTTACAACCCGCTAGGATTTGTAACTCCTGTCACTATACAAGGCAAGTCTCTCCTCAGAGAAATGTCCTTCGAGAAGCAGGACTGGGACACCCCACTACCTCCAGAAAGACGGAAAGAGTGGGAAACGTGGAAGTATTCCTTGAAGACTCTTGAACATCTTCAGATCCCACACACTCGCCTATATCTCTCACCGCTACACACAGCAAAGAGCTTTGCCTGTTCTCAGATACCTCCACAAAGGCCATGGCAGCGGTGGCCTACCTAAAAACCACGGGCGTGGGTGGCAGTTACCATATCAGGTTCATCCTTGGCAAGGCTAAGCTGGCGCCACAACCCGACCACACTATACCCAGACTCGAGCTATGTGGCGCAGTGTTAGCGGCAGAACTGGCAGAACTTTTCGAAAACGAGATGGACTGCAAACCAGATGCTGTCAGATTCTACACAGATAGCAAGGTGGTACTGGGCTACATATGCAACAAGAAAAGAAGATTCTACGTATACGCGACCAACCGTGGAGAAAGAATCAGGAAGTCGACCCAACATGGAATTGTTAAAACCTTTTTAAGGCCCACCACAGAGATTATCCTCCTAATGCCTAAATCGAACTATAACAAGGAAGAACTGACTACCAGTTCTGTGGACTCTGAGAGACATTGTGGTGCATCAAGCTAACCTAGAGCTGTGCATTCGCTTACCGAGATGGCAAAGGACTTCAAGCTGGTGGTACAGGCCAGTATCCCATCGTTATGTGCAGTGTTCGACAAACCTACACATTTGCTCGCCCCGGGCGAGTGGATTTAACCCCCGGGCGAGTAAATATTGGCCCAAGCAGCACACGTTTGGTACTAGGTGGCGAGTAGATTTTTTTGTGATTTGTCAACCACTGGTTATGTGGACATGAATTTTGCATTGTTATGTTATATTGTTCATATGTTCCACATATACCTAGAATATAGTGGTATCTCCAGATACCAGACGGGGAGTGTCCTGGAACTAGATTCCATATTCCTCTGTCTCCCCTTTCAGTTTATGGGATTCATTTCTCCTTTGTTCAGTTGGCTGTTATTTCCCCTGTCCCAGCAGCTTGCTGTATGAGAACATGCAACATTATTGCTACATGTTGTTGTTTCCTTAGACATTTCTGTGAGTTGCTATAGCAACCCCAGCCTTTCTCTCTAATGGGCTAGTCTGCTTTCTCCCCCTCTGCCTTGCCCACAGATGGTCTGTCCCCCAGCTATCTTGCTACCCAGAATACATTGGGGCTTCCTTTTCCACCTTCTACACTGGCTGAGTGAGTACCCCTCCTGTAATTGCTCCAGTGGCAGGGCCGAATCCTTTTCACCTGCCTTTAACTACAAAGCACCCACAGAGAGACATTATTCAATCACCAACATCTCTTCCACAAGTGCCTGTCTTTATTGCTGCTTTCCCTAAATAAAGTGAAGAAAAGATACAGGACTTGTTGTGCTTTAGAAAGAGGGCCGAGTTGAACCTATCTGGGCTAATCATCCTACACATGACCCTGGCCTCCAGAATATTTAGAGACCAAGAAATGTTGCGTCCATCACATGTCTTTCAACTGCTGAGTCAGTCAGAAAGCACCCATGGAATGAGTTTGTTCTGCGACAGAAAGAAGGGATCTATTGATCTGTTGATTCTGTCCACAGGGTTACACAGATGGAACCTATGACCCATGAAAGCAGTCGCTGCAATGTGACACACTGATATAAACAGACGGGACTTCCTATTGACTTCTATAGCTAGGATTTGGTGAGATTAAAGTGTTAATTGGTTCTATCTTTGTGAATTCCTTTTATTTCTTGCAGAGTTTTATGAGGAGATCCTGTCTTTGGCATACAGTCTGACCAACCAGACCATCTCCTCTCAGATGTGGCAGCTTCTAGGCATCTTGTTTGAAGTCTTTCAGAGGGATTGCTATGAATACTTTACAGGTTCGAGATAATTCAGGTTTCGTTTATTTGCCCTTGTCTAGCTGATCAATTTTTTTTCTAAACTGTTTATTTGCAAGATTTCGGGCTTACAGAAGAGAAGGGTAATGGGACCCAACATAAATTATAGTAGTAAGATATTTATACAAAAAGACCAAGGGGAGGGTAAACGGGAAGGAAAAAGGGATAAAAACAAATCGGTCCAAGTAAGGCAGCGGCTTGTAGTATAAGTAAAAAGTGCCTCCTCGGGGCCTGATGAAGCTGCACATCGTGGTGTTTGTATGCGTGACCTACGGAATACTTGGCAGCAGAGACCCGTCCACCTTAAAGAGAGGAGTCACTTTTTTTACTTTTACTACAAGCTGGCAGGCTTCTGAGTCCTAATTTGGACCTAATTTGTCTGATATAAAGTCCGCATTGATGCTCGGGAGGACACTTCTTTCCCTGAGAGATGGTTAGAGTTGTTTCAAAATGGTGATGCTAAGAGACTCGCAAGTATTCTCAAATTTGAATTGTTTGCCTACCGCGCTGTCCCTTGCACTGAGACTTGCCTCTCTGAACCCCTAAATTACAATCGGGATGTAAAGACGTACTTTATTTGACTGTTTTCTTGTTTGGAATCATTCATCTTTTTAGTTTTCCTTCACGCATATCTGCAATCCACAATATTCTGGGTCAGTTTGAGTGACGTTATCCAGGCCAATTTCAATTTGCTATTCCCTACGAGGATGGCGGATGCATTTCCTTCCAAGGATCTGAGTCTTTATTCTGGTGGCCGTGCTGATATTACTTTCTTTCTTCTCTCTGGTTTATCGTCTTGCATGCACGGACGCTATATTTGGGTCTCCCATTATTGTTTGCAGTTGACACTTATGAGTTCTGTTATCGTGCTGTTTTTGTATGTATGTCTTTATATAGCGCTATTAATGTACGTAGCGCTTCACAGTAGTAATACAAACGGCAATCATATAAATAACAAAAAATATAAATAACACGATGGGAATAAGTGCTTCAGACATAAAAGTAACATTTAGGAAAAGGAGTCCCTGCTCCAAAGAGCTTACAATCAAATTGATTACAAGCAGTGGCTAAAAAGTCTTTAACATCACCTGCAGTACCCTCCGTTCGTTGATCCACGTGTAGTGAGTCAAACCGGCTTCTGCTGCGGACGTCAGGGAGATGTGCGCGCACAATCTCCTCCTGATACTCAAATCCCGCGGGAGTTGGCGGCCGGGGATGAGACTGGATAGTGTGGCGGATGACTCCTTCCTAATTTATCTATTGGCACTGGTCTATAAATGTGGTTTTGTATCAGTAAAGTGCTAACCCCTGAGGAAGTCGCATGCAGCGACGAAAGGCGTAGGGAAGGAGTCATATTGGACTTTAAACTATATATTTTTCATCCAAGTACTTTTGGCATTCATCCGCCACACTTTGGAGCCCGTCCGCTTTGTTTATCCACATATAATTAGTGAATAGAGCAGAGCCTGCTGTGCGGGTATCCAGTCTCATCCCCGGCCGCCAACTCTCGCAAGCTTTGAGTATTAGGAGGAGATTGTGCGCGCGCATCTCCCTGACGTCCGCAGCAGGAGCCGGTTTGACACACTACACGTGGATCAATGAACAAAGGGTCCTGCGGGTGATGTTAAAGACTTTTTAACCACTGCTTGTAATCAATTTTTATATTGTAAGTGTCCTTATTCTATCAGCATATACCTTCATTAATATATATATATAGATGATAGATAGAGAGAGATAGAGATAGAGATACATATGTATGTGTATGTGTGTATATGTATATATATGTATAATACAAATAAGACTGCGCCTTGTAATGTGAACCAATCCCCAGCTGTATCCTCGTCCGGTGCATGAGTATATCTCAAACGCTTGTTTTAATTTGTTGTTTGTGAGTTAGCATTTGGTTGGATTTTTTTAGGGAAATAAATGTGTATTTTTTTGGACATATTGCACTAGGATCGGGCGCATTCTTTTTTGTGTTTTTGTACTATATATATATATATATATATATATATATATATATATATATATATATATATATATATATATATATATATATATATATATATACTGAGTTAAGTTATGGTGAGTAAAAAAAGTGACAAAAACCCTCCACAGGAGAGCAAATATGCAAATATTAACTGTATGCTCATCTGCATGTCTTAGGCAGGTCTGCAACCCCGCCTTTCCCTATTATCACCCAGCATACAGCACTTCCACTGCAGCAAGGGATTCTGGGAAATGACATGCAAATGAGCACACAGTGTCACTTTTTGCCTCAATAACCATTTTTAACATGGTTCCCTATAGGCTTAAGCTTGCTGCATGGTCACAGCTTTGAGCACAGCCAGGGTTAAGGTGCATACCCAGAAAACCACCCACAGACAGCTTTTATTTTTTTGTTTTAAAAATTCTTTTATTATGCAGCGAATCTTTACAACAAGATTATAACAGTACATCATTTTCCAAACGGAAAAAAAACCGCGACGTTAACAACGGCGCAGTGCATATCCCACACAACTCACATACATTTTTATTAATGGTTTCCCCAAAAGTAAAAAAACTGTGACGAACACGGCGGTGCAGTGCATTTATACGTATGCACCGCACCACAGACATGACATATCATACACACATTATCTCTAACTTTATTGCACAGAAAAACTTTTGGGAAGGGGGGGGGGGGGTGGGGAGGGGGGGTTTAGTCCTCCTCCTCAGGGCCGTCAAAGATGGAATAGTCCTTGAGCAGGCTGTGGAGCAGCCTGCGACAGTCCTGTACCGACATCCTCTTCTTCCCCTTGATCAAACGTTCCCTGGCGAATAGTAAAACGTCCTTGAAACAGCACATTAGACGCCAACCGGCTTCGATTGCGTCCTCTGTGTGTGTTCCTGTGAAAAGTCCGTGGAACACGGAGTAGTACGTGACGCACTTCCTCGGTATACAGTCCTTTAAGTCAGTGTCCAGCGCGCGCAGCAAGGCCTGCGCAAAGGGGCAGTTCCAGAAGAGGTGTATGATGCTTTCCTCCACTGGGTTGCACCTGGGGCAGTGCCTCACGAGGCTGAGTTTACTCTGGTACTTGTCCGCATTCACAGGGAGTCCCCCGTGTATGGCCTGCCAAGCAATGTCTTTGTTCATTAGTCTTTTCGATGCCACATTCCTCCACACCGTTCCAAAGGTGTTTGGGTGGAGACCTGGGACCGATTCCATGATGTCTTTAGCCCTGATCATTTTGTAGATGACCTTGGGCTTCCACAGGTCTGGTTTTACTCCCTCCAGATTGTTCTGCCTCATAAACTTCTTCACGTCCTTGTAGAACCAGGGCGTGCGCCAGCTGTAAGGGATGGAGCTGTCCCACTTGTCCCACCCCAGTGCTCTCCAGAGCGGCAGGAGTAGGAGGCGGGACATGGAGTAGCCAGAGGAGTCTTTGTCGCAGTCTCTCAGGGTGATCCGCACGCAGTTGCTTACAAAGAAGGCGCGCAGCATAGTGGGGATGTCGGGGATTCCTCTACCCCCCTTGTGCGGCTCTTTGTACATCACCTCGCGCTTTCTCCTCTCAAACTTGGCCCCCCAGACAAAGCGGAACACTGCCATGGAGATCTCCTGGCAGGTTCTGGTCGAAGGCGGGTATGCCTGGGCCACGTACTGCAGGACCGGGAGGATCTCGTTCAGCAGTACCAGCTTTTTCCCCTCAATGGTGAGGGGTCTGAGGCGCCACAATCCGATCTTCTGCTTCACCCTGTTCAGCCTCTCGTTCCAGCTCTTCAGGGCAGCGGCCTCGCTCCCCACACCAAACCAGACTCCAAGGATTTGAATGAGGCCTGCTCTGATGGGGAAGGGGAGGGGGTCGGCAGTCAGGTTCCAAAGCCCAAATAGCTTGGTCTCTGACTTCCCGCAGTTGACTTTTGCTCCTGAAGCTTTCCCGAAATCCTCGCACGTCTGGACCAGCGTCTTCACCGACCGGCTATCTGCGCAGAAGATGGTGACGTCATCCATGTAGAGCGAGCACTTCACTTCGCGTCTCTGGGGTCCTGGCACGACGATCCCTCTGATCTCTGCGTCTCGTCTGATGCACTGGGCGAAGAGCTCTATACAACAGACAAAAAGGAGAGGTGAAAGAGGGCAGCCCTGCCTAACCCCTGAGAGGACAGGGAAGGGGTTAGTCTTCCATCCGTTCACGATCACCACACTGCAAATGTCAAGGTACATCAGGTTAACATAAGAACAGAACATCTCCCCCATCCCATACTCACGCAGCACCCTGCCCATGAAATCATGGGAGACACGGTCGAAGGCCTTTTCCTGATCAAGGGTGACCAGGGCTGCGTGTACACGGCGGTCTTTGATGTAGTGGACTGCGTCTCTGATTAGGGCGAGGCTGTCTGCGATCCTGCGTCCAGGGATGCCGCACGTCTGGTCTGGGTGAATGATCTGGCTGATGACCTTCTTCAGTCTGTTCGCTAGGACTTTTGCTAGGATCTTGTAGACCGCGTTCAGGAGCGAGATGGGACGCCAGTTCTTGAGGTCGCACCTCTCCCCCTTCCGTTTGTACAAGAGCGTCAGCATTCCTTCCCTCAGCGTTGGGGGCATCCTACCTTCTGCTTCCAGTTCCCTGTAAAGCTCGAGCAGGTCCGGGCCGATCAGGTCCCACAGCTTCGTGTATAACTCAGCTGGGATACCATCTCTGCCCGGCGTCCTACCCGTCTTAAAGGATTTGGTTGCAGCGTGGAGCTCCTCCAGCGTCAGCGGGGCGTTCATGGCTGCTTTTCCTGCCGGGTCAATGGTGTTTGTAATCCCTGACAGGAATTTGTCAGCCTGGTCTCGGTCTGATGCTTTTGGGGAGTAGAGGTCTTCATAGAAATCTTTCACGACTCCCATGACTTCCTCCTTCCCTTGCTGCACGTTGCCATCTTTGTCTCGCAGCTCCCTCAGGGGCATGTGGGCAGAGTGGAGTTTCTTGAAGAAGAAGGCATTGAATTTCTCCCCCCTCTCAAGGTTCTCCACCTTGGAACGGAAGATGATTCGTCTGGATTCCTCCTCAAAGTGCTTTTGCAGGCTCTCCTTGGTTTCCTCCAGGTCGTCATCCACGTTCCATCCGCAGCGTTTGAGGTCATGCAGGGACTGCAGCTTGCGCTGCAGGCCCTCGAACTCCCCCTTCCTCTCACACGCCAGGCGTCTGCCTTTTGCCTGCAGGAAGCAGCAGATCCTTATCTTCGTGAATTCCCACCACTCTGCAGTGCTGGGGAAACAGGCCTTTTCTTCTTTCCATGCTGTGTATGCTGTTCTCAGCTCCTCCATGATCTCCTCCCTTTCCAGCAGTGCGCAGTTCAGCTTCCAGGATCCTGGCCCTGGGGGGAAACCTCCTCCCAGGCGCCCCTGGAGATGAATGGCTCTGTGGTCAGAGAAATGTACTGCGACCATGGAGTGCGTTTGAGGTCATGCAGGGACTGCAGCTTGCGCTGCAGGCCCTCGAACTCCCCCTTCCTCTCACACGCCAGGCATCTGCCTTTTGCCTGCAGGAAGCAGCGGATCCTTATCTTCGTGAATTCCCACCACTCTGCAGTGCTGGGGAAACAGGCCTTTTCTTCTTTCCATGCTGTGTATGCTGTTCTCAGCTCCTCCATGATCTCCCTTTCCAGCAGTGCGCAGTTCAGCTTCCAGGATCCTGGCCCTGGGGGGAAACCTCCTCCCAGGCGCCCCTGGAGATGAATGGCTCTGTGGTCAGAGAAATGTACTGCGACCATGGAGTGCTGTCTGTGCTGTACCTGCTTGGTGGTGAACAGGAAGTCAATCCGAGAACGCACGTAACCATTTGGGTGGCACCAAGAGTAGTTTGCGGCACCTGCTCCCATAGATCCCACTGCGTCCTTCAGGGATGCCTCCCCAATCATCGCCATGAGTAGCCTGGACGTCACATCTATCTTTGCTGATTTGCTGGGGGGCACGCGCCCCCCCACCTCAATCGTGCAGTTGAAATCCCCACCCATCACCACTGCCCTGGAGGTTGCGAGCCAATGGCGAAGGTGCTGGAAAAGTTCCAAGCGCTCATTTCTCCGGGGGGCGGCGTTCACATTGATGAGCCTAATCGGCCCCTGCCCACGAACCGTCTACGACCAGTAGTCTGCCGCAGACGAGTTCATGGACAGAATCAGCAGTGAAACATCCCCCCCGGATCAAAATGGCTACACCCGCGTTCCTGCACCCGTTCCCCCCAGACCAGTAGGAGGGGCCGTGAGACCACTGCCCGCTCAGGTGCCTGTAGGATCGAGAAAAAGGTAAGGCACATTCCTGTAGCATATACACATCACATTTCTGTAAAGAAAGGAATGTTAGTACTCTGGCACGTCTCATCCGCTCCCCTATGCTCCTTACGTTAATGGAGAAAATGTTAAAAGACGCCATTAGTTTGGGGATAAAGGGTTGGACAGACATGCAGTGATACTAGTTACCATCCTCGCTGGCGTGGGTGGTCTTGTTGATCTCCTCGCACAGCTGGACTAGCAGATCCATGGTTTGCCCAAGGTTGTCATGGAGGAGGAGGGTCTCTGCTGCCTCTCGCCCCTCTCTTATGAGCTCTTCCACGGTCACCAGTGTCTCGCTAGGTGGCTGTTCTAAAATGGCCGCCTGCTCCTCTGCAATGGCTGCCTCCTGCATCTCTGCTTCCTCCTCCTCCAGGTCGCTTTCAAGGTCACTGTCAGCATCGCTGGAAGTGGGTGAGTCGCCGATTTGCATTTGGGCTCTCTTCTGCTCCAGCCTCTGGTGCGGGCTATCCGTCTCAGGGGCTCTCCTCTTTATTCCCTGCTTCTCTGTTCCGGTCTGGGCTATAGGGGCGGTATCTGTAGCAAGGGAGGAAGAGGGAGGGGGTGCAACAGCCTCGGGGCTGGGGAGAGGTGTTACAGAGGGAGGGGCTGCAGCCTCATGGAGCGTGGGGGGGGCTGCAATGGAGGGTTGGGAGGAGGGGGTGGTGGGTGGGCGGGGAGGGTGGGGGTTGCAGCAGCAGTGGGTGTGGGAGGGAGTGTTGCTGCAGGGGTGAGGGTGGGAAGGGGTGGGGTGGGGGCTGCTACTGAAGGGGCAGCGGGCGCTGCTTGGGTGGCCTCCTTTTCCCTTTGCTCCTTCTGATACTTACCCCCTTGTGCCTTTTACGGGTTGGTTTGCAGGGGGCTTCTTGGCTGCCTTCTGGGTTGCTGTCAGGGGCGCACCCGGTGTTGCGCCTTTCGCCGCGGCCTCTGCGTAGCTCCTGACCCTCAGCTGGCAGTCCCGGAACATGTGGGTTGTCTCTCCGCACAGGTCGCAGGTTTTCTGGCGGGGACAATCCTTTGTTTCGTGTCCGGTGTTCTTGCAGTTTCTGCAGGCTTTCAGGGTGCACTGTTTCCACTGATGCCCCAGGTTCCCGCAATTACCGCAGGTCTGGGGCTGGTCAGGGTAAAAGATCCTCCCTGAGCTGCCCGCAGGTGAAAAACTGGGAGGGAGGTGGTGCAGCCGATCTGCCGCTTCTGGATTTGGCCACAAGCGAACTACCATGCTCCACTTTCCCACCCAGTACCCCAACTGACCCTACGCGTTTCATCCGTCTCAGCGAATTTCATCGGGATGAAACGCGTAGGGTCACGTGGTACAGGAACTACGGTGGCCGAACAGCCCAGGCTCCAGAGCAGAGACGTCAGTCCAGGAGTATCCTGCAATACGATCGGTGGAAGATTGACTGCAGCCAGAAGCACCTATTATTCCAACTGAGGTGAAAAAGAAAGGTTTTACTGGCAGCACATCCCACAGCAGAGCTGATTTACAGCGGCAGTATCTGTATGCAGACGGAGGACAGCTGTGATATCTGGTCGTCGGCATGGTGCATGGGCTTGTCCCATAAATTGCTTGATTTTATTTGACAAAGTGTGAGCAGGCAATCGTCTGTTCATGGCAAATTAAAACCCTTAAGGATCGGGCGCTTTTTCTTTCTTTTCTTATATATATATATATATATATATATATATATATATATATATATATATATATATATATATATCACACACACCCCACACCCCACACCCCACACCACCACACACACCCCACACCACACCACACACCACACCACACACCACACCACACACCACACACCACACCACACACACACACCACACACACACCACACACACACACACCACACACACACACACCACACACACCACACACACAAAGTGATTAAAGTAGCGCCAATCTTATAACAATAAATATATATGTGAAAATGAAGGAATAATTCAAAATACCTATAAAATACAAATAAAACCATTAATAGTGAAATAGTTGCACACTAGAAAAAACAACCAAGTAAACAGTAGTAATAACGTGAAATATTCAAAGTCCAATGTCCAATCCCTAAGGTAAGTCCTGAAAGGTGACAACAGGACAATATACAGGATCCAGAGGTCCACGGCATCTCTCAAATGGAAGAACCAGTTCCACAGCAAAATCTATAAGAACAAAGAGACAGAGAGCGCACGCCCCATAGTGTAACACTGTAACATTTAATATGGGGAAGGAAAGGTGGGGGGATTAAAAACACTCACAATGTACAAGTAAAAATGAAGCAGTATGTGATATATAATCACCACCAAGGCAGGTAAACTCTTGTATCAAGTAGGCAGTCCAACAACGACTGGAACCAGGCTCCCGACAGCGTTGATTCCTCGGGTTCACTTGAAATCCTCCATTCAATGTGGTATAAGAGCTGTCCTCAATATTACACTGTGCACTCCCCGGCCGTAAAGGATGCACGCAGCGTGATGACGTAGTGTCGTAAGGTACGTCCCTGACGCGTTTCGTCGCATCAAAAGCAACTTTATCAAAGATATGTGTGTGTGTGTGTGTGTGTGTGTGTGTGTGTGTGTGTGTGTGTGTATGTATATATATATATATATATATATATATATATATATATATATATATATGTGTGTATATATATATATATCAGTACCGTGTTAGCCGAGCTTCAATAATCAAAAAATAAATAGATGATACCGTTCTGTGGCTAACGAAATGCTTTTATTTGTGCGAGCTTTCGAGATACACTGATCTCTTCTTCCGGCGATGTTACAATGAATGAAGCAAGGGTATACTTAAATACAGTGTCTCTTGGAATGTTATCTGTGCTGGTCCTTCCCCCGGTGTGGATGTGTTTTATGGCTAGAGGTGTCAAAAGGTTCCTGAAAGCAAGTGAAGAAAGTGTGTATGTGTATCACTGTAAATAAAAATGAATGGAGAGCCCACAGTCTATACAGTACTTTACAAAAGGTGTGTGTGGAGTGGGAGTGGATATAAATGGTGTGGGTGGGTGTGGAAATGTGAGAGTTTGTAGCACAACTAAAAGTGTGTGTGGATACTTTGTGGTCCCTATTGGTGTATAGGGATGGAAAAACAAGGAGTATTAGTGTAGAGGGAGAAAGGGGGTGGCCCGGTATTAAAGGGGTTGCACCCCATATGGCCATCCCCTGACCTCACCAGAGAGACAAGGGGTTAACTGGACTGCGGTCCAGGGATGTGGTTTGCACCTTGTTATACCTTGAAAATGTAGGTTCCCCTGTTCCCATGTTTCACCTTTAATGTTGTTTCCCAAGGCAGGGATAAAATCCTGCAGAGATTCCTTTGCAGACGCCATCTGCTAGGCTAATAGGTCATGAAGGGCAGCCGGCGGATTAGCCTAAGCACGGTGATCAAAAAGTTAACTGCCCTGATTGTTTACTCAAAGTCTAGGAGCCAAGTATTGGTCAAACGACTCTGCCAGTCTAATTGTTACCTGAGGGCGGAGAATCATCAAACTGGAGTGGTTTGTAAGTGTTATGTCTACACCTACAAACAATGCAGATACTTCATTTAGTAAACTGATCGTCGGCCCTGATTTAATTATGGGGCTACCCATAGAGTCCCAGTACACATGAGCTAATTAGCTGGAGGACATGGGTTAGTCTGTGTCTCCACGTTAGGGACTGGATACAGATAATTGTTCACCAATGGTCTGTATTCAATGTTAAGAATAGGGTTGCACAGGTATATAAACTGTGTCAACCCTACAGTTTTTAGTTGTGCTTCTGATTCCACCTGGAATGTCACCGGATTGATGGAGAATTGCTAGCTGATACTTCTCCATTCTCCAACCCTAAGTAAGTGTTACCTTCTTGACTGTTAATTGTACTATATTGCTGTGTTCACCTTTTTTAAGGAATACATTATATTTTATTATATCTAAGCCTCGTTCAGTTCAACCCAGATATTTGGTGTTTATTATATCTTGTCTTAAGCTACCGTGACAATTAGTATGTGTGAGAGACAGCTGTGTGTGCATACATATAGCACAGTATGTACAGACATGGCCTTTAGCGCTCATGGGAAGAGAGTTCACTTGTGTCAGTAATGACTCATAAAATTTTGATCTCTGTTTAGGCCACTGCTATGTGTCCCGAACAGTTGCATAAATTTGTATTCATGCAACCGTCTCTCTTTCGTTTTTTTAAGATTACCTTTGAGTATGGCAACCCTCAGATCGTTCATCTTATGGCCAGAGTCAGAGAAATGTTCGCCAACAGGACTGTCTCTTGTTCCGTGCGATGCTGTGGCGATGCAAGTTCATTCTCTTGTTTAGCCCCTGCCCTGTCTCACCTATGTAGTAGCAGCCCCCTGGGCGCCGTATTATCTCTGGATCTGGCACACTTACCGTGAATATTTCTGGCTGGATGGAGGGCATTCTAAAACCACTTGTCAGGAACACACTCAGCTATATCCAGGATACCACCGACCTGCTAAACAAACTGAATGCCATTGGCCCCCTCCCAACAGGAACACTACTTGCAACTATGGATGTAGAGTCACTCTATACAAACATCCCCCACGAGGATAGGATTTCAGCCTGCAGATACTTTCTGGGACCGCAGGAGCCAGTCACAGAGACAGTGACTAAATGCATCGAATTTATTCTGACCCATAACTACTTCACATTTGGAAATGACACATACCTCCAGACAACCGGGTCCGCTATGGGTACTCGGATGGCGCCACAGTATGCCAATCTATTCTGCGCAAAACTGGAAAGTGACTTTCTTTCCACCTGTCACTTGAAACCCCTTACATACCTTCGCTACATCGATGACATCCTCCTGATTTGGACCTCTAGCGAACAGGACCTCCTACAGTTCTATGACGACTTTAATACTTTCCACCCGACCATCAACTTCAAACTCACCCATTCCCCGGATGAAGTACATTTCCTAGACACCACCATTACTATAAAGAACAACCAACTTTAGACTTCTGTATACCCCAAACCTACAGACAGAGCCAGCTATTTGAGGGACAACAGCTTCCACCCGACACACACAACATGCAACCATCTACAGTCAAGCCATACGATACAACCGGATATGCTCCGACACAGCAGACAGAGACCAGCGGATTAAAGCCTTGAGATCAGACTTTATAAACCGTGGCTATATCCACAGAATTGTAGACCAGCAAATTCACAAAGCCACAAGAATACCAAGAAGTGATCTCCTTGAATACAAACAGGAGGAGACAAGCGACAGGGTACCTTTGGTGGTCACATATAACCCACACCTAGGAGCCCAACGCAAGATCGCCAGGAAACTACAACGCATCCTCCAGGAAGATACAAGACTGCAACAGGTCTTCCCTGAAGCACCCTTATTATCATACAGACAACCCCATAATCTCAAGAATATTATGGTGAGGAGTAAAGTATTCAGCAGTACAATTGAATGTGGGACAAAACCATGCCAGGACCCAAGATGCAAAATCTGCGCAATGCTCTACACAGTGGACACAATACAAATACCACACAGGAATCGGGAATACAAAATCAGAGGAAGTTTCACCTGTTCCTCCAGCAATGTCGTGTACCTCATCATGTGCATGAAATGCCCAGGGGGCTGCTACTACATAGGTGAGACAGGGCAGGGGCTAAACAAGAGAATGAACCTGCATCGCCACCGCATCACACGCAGAACAAGAGACAGTCCTGTTGGCGAACATTTCTCTGACTCTGGCCATAAGATGAACGATCTGAGGGTTGCCATACTCAAAGGTAATCTTAAAACACCGAAAGAGAGACGGTTGCATGAATACAAATTTATGCAACTGTTCGGGACACTTAGCAGTGGCCTAAACAGAGATCGAAATTTTATGAGTCATTACTGACACAAGTGAACTCTCTTCCCATGAGCGCTAAAGGCCATGTCTGTACATACTGTGCTATATGTATGCACACATAGCTGTCTCTCACAGATACTAATACTCCTTGTTTTTCCATCCCTATACACCAATAGGGACCACAAAGTATCCACACACACTTTTAGTTGTGCTACAAACTCTCACATTTCCACACCCACCCACACCATTTATATCCACTCCCACTCCACACACACCTTTTGTAAAGCACTGTATATACTGTGGGCTCTCCATTCATTTTTATTCACACTGATACACATACACACACTTTCTTCACTTGCTTTCAGGAACCTTTTGACACCTCTAGCCATAAAACACATCCACACCGGGGGAAGGACCAGCACAGATAACATTCCAAGAGACACTGTTTTTAAGTATACCCTTGCTTCATTCATTGTAACATCGCCGGAAGAAGAGATCAGTGTATCTCGAAAGCTCGCACAAATAAAAGCATTTCGTTAGCCACAGAACGGTATCTATTCATTTTTTGATTTTATATATATATATAGCTCATTTGCATGTAATTTCCCAGAATCCCTTGCTGCAGTGGAAGTGCTGTATGCTGGGTGATAATGGGGAAAGGCGGGGTTGCAGACCTGCCTAAGACATGCAGATGAGCATACAGTTGTATTTGCATATATATATATATATATATATATATATATATGTATATATATATATATCTATCTCTATATCTCTATATCTCTATCTATCTATCTATCTATCTATCTATCAACCATAATACTGAGTTAAGTTATGGTGAGTAAAAAAAGTGACAAACGCTCCACAGGAAAGCAAATATAACTGTATGCTCATCTGCATGTCTTAGGCAGGTCTGCAACCCCGCCTTTCCCCATTATCACCCAGCATACAGCACTTCCACTGCAGCAAGGGATTCTGGGAAATGACATGCAAATGAGCACACAGTGTCACTTTTTGCCTCAATAACCATTTTTAACATGGTTCCCTATAGGCTTAAGCTTGCTGCATGGTCACAGCTTTGAGCACAGCCAGGGTTAAGGTGCATACCCAGAAAACCACCCACAGACAGCTGTTTCGACCTTGATGGGTCTCATCAGTGTGGGGTTGATTTTACTGGGAATGCAGGAGAGGCTATGGGATAGGCTAAACCATAATACTGAGTTAAGTTATGGTGAGTAATATTATATATATCTATATATATCTATATATCTATATATATTTATCTATATATATATATATTTATATATATATATATATATTATATATATAGATAGATTATATATATATATATAGATATATAATCTATATATCTATATAATCTATATATCTATATATAGATTATATATCTATATATAGATTATATATCTATATAATCTATAGATAAATGTGTATATATGTAAATACAACTGTATGCTCATCTGCATGTCTTAGGCAGGTCTGCAACCCCGCCTTTCACTTTTTGCCCGCCTTTCACTTTTTGCTTCAAAAACCATTTTAACATGGTTCCCTATAGGCTTAAGCTTGCTGCATGGTCACAGCTTTGAGCACAGCCAGGGTTAAGGTGCATACCCAGAAAACCCACCCACAGACAGCTGTTTCGACCTTTATGGGTCTCATCAGTGTGGGGTTGGTAAACTGGGTATGCAGAGAAGCAATAGATATAGATATAAATAGAGATATATATATATATATATATATATATATATATATATATATATATATATATATGTTGACAAATCACCAAAAAATCTACTCGCCACCTAGTACCAAACGTGTGCTGCTTGGGCCAATATTTACTCGCCCGGGGGTTAAATCCACTCGCCCGGGGCGAGCAAATGTATAGGTTTGTCGAACACTGTATATATATATATCTCGAATGCTCGCACAAATAAAAGCATTTCGTTAGCCACAGAAAGGTATCATCTATTTCTTTTTTGATTATTGAAGCTCGGCTAACACGGTACTGATACCTCTACATATCTCTCTCTCTCTATATATATATATACAATACTTGACAAATCACCCAAAAATCTACTCGCCGAACCAAAAAAATCTACTCGCCACCTAGTCCCGCCCCCAACCACGCCTCTAGTCCCGCCCCCAGCCACGCATTTTTAAAAAAGCCATAAATTAAATAAATTGAATAAATTCCTAGTAAGAACATTCGTTTTTGATATTAGTTTATTTATTGTATTACATTATACTACAATTAGTCCTTGGTGTGTGTGTGTGTGTATAAATGTCGAATCTACAAAAAAAAAGCCAGATGTGAATGACTAGTTTCCTGCACCCCTTAACTAGTGTCTGGATGCCCCCGCTTCACAATATTTAAAGCAGCAATCCCGTCTGGGATCTTATCTGATCCGCAGACCCTCAAAGTCCAGGTACCCTCATTCCCGCAATGTTATACATTGGAGGGGAGGTGTTCGTTACCTGTCTTCTGGGTTAGGGGAGGTTCGATGTCTTCCGTGTGAAGCTTGAGTCAGATCTGGAAGTAAGCAGTATAGGTTATTTCAGTGTAGTATAGGGCAGTTAAGATATCCAGATCCAGAGTGTGAGAGTGTGTGGGGGAGAGAGCGAGAGTGAGTGGGAGAGAGAGTGAGTGGGAGAGAGAGTGAGTGGGAGAGAGAGAGTGAGTGGGAGAGAGAGAGAGTGAGTGGGAGAGAGAGAGAGTGAGTGGGAGAGAGAGAGAGTGAGTGGGAGAGAGAGAGTGAGTGGGAGAGAGAGAGAGTGAGTGGGAGAGAGAGAGAGTGAGTGGGAGAGAGAGAGAGTGAGTGGGAGAGAGAGAGAGTGAGTGGGAGAGAGAGAGTGAGTGGGAGAGAGAGAGAGTGAGTGGGAGAGTGGGAGAGAGGGAGAGAGAGACGTCAAGGCGCCGTGACGTTGACGCTGCTCCGCGCTGATTGGATGTTTTCAGCCGACAGTGCTCTGAAAAACAGCTTGGCTGTCGGCTGAAAACTCCAGCGCCTCAGCACGCCTGCGGACGCTCGCGTGAGCCCCCTCTCAAGGCATCCTCATTGAGTATGCAGGTGCTCAGCGCGGAGCGTCCGCACGGCTCAGCGCGGCCTGTCCTTCTATGGACTCGGCCAGAGAGACAGAGAAAGACAGATAGAGAGAGACAGATAGAGAGAGAGACAGATAGAGAGAGAGACAGAGAGAGAGAGACACACACAGAAAAAGAGAGACACACACAGAAAAAGAGAGACACACACAGAAAAAGAGAGACACACACAGAAAAAGAGAGACACACACAGAAAAAGAGAGACACACACAGAAAAAGAGACACACACAGAAAAAGAGACACACACAGAAAAAGAGACACACACAGAAAAAGAGACACACACAGAAAAAGAGACACACACAGAAAAAGAGACACACACAGAAAAAGAGACACACACAGAAAAAGAGACACACACAGAAAAAGAGAGACACACAGAAAAAGAGAGACACACAGAAAAAGAGACACACACAGAAAAAGAGACACACACAGAAAAAGAGACACACACAGAAAAAGAGACACACACAGAAAAAGAGACACACACAGAAAAAGAGACACACACAGAAAAAGAGACACACACAGAAAAAGAGACACACACAGAAAAATGACACACACAGAAAAATGACACACACAGAAAAATGAGAGACACACAAAAATGAGAGACACACAAAAATGAGAGACACAGAACACACACAGAGAGAATGAGAGACAAAGACAGAGAGAGGGCGAGGGCGACACAGGGAGAGGGCGACAGGGAGAAGGCGAGGGCGACACAGGGAGAGGGTGACACTCACAGACACACACTCACGCTCACTCACTCAGACACTCACAGACACACTCACGCAGAAGACTCACAGACACACACTCAGAGACACTCACACACAGACACACACAGACACACACAGGCACACACACAGGCACACAGACAGGCACACACACAGGCACACTCACAGGCACACAGGCACACTCACAGGCACACAGGCACACTCACAGGCACACAGGCACACTCACAGACACACAGGCACACTCACAGACACACAGGCACACTCACAGACACACAGGCACACTCACAGACACACAGGCACACTCACAGACACACAGGCACACTGACAGGCACACTGACAGGCACACAGGCACACTGACAGGCACACAGGCACACTGACAGGCACACAGGCACACTGACAGGCACACAGGCACACTGACAGGCACACAGGCACACTGACAGGCACACAGGCACACTGACAGGCACACAGGCACACTGACAGGCACACAGGCACACTGACAGGCACACAGGCACACTGACAGGCACACAGGCACACTGACAGGCACACAGGCACACTGACAGGCACACTGACAGGCACACAGGCACACTGACAGGCACACAGGCACACAGGCACACTGACAGGCACACAGGCACACTGACAGGCACACAGGCACACTGACAGGCACACAGGCACACTGACAGGCACACAGGCACACTGACAGGCACACAGGCACACTGACAGGCACACAGGCACACTGACAGGCACACAGGCACTCTGACAGGCACACTGACAGGCACACTGACAGGCACACTGACAGGCACACTGACAGGCACACTGACAGGCACACTGACAGGCACACTGACAGGCACACTGACAGGCACACTGACAGGCACACTGACAGGCACACTGACAGGCACACTGACAGGCACACTGACAGGCACACTGACAGGCACACTGGCACACTGACAGGCACACTGGCACACTGACAGGCACACTGGCACACTGACAGGCACACTGGCACACTGACAGGCACACTGGCACACTGACAGGCACACTGGCACACTGACTGGCACACTGGCACACTGACTGGCACACAGGCACACTGACAGGCACACTGACAGGCACACTGACAGGCACACTGACAGGCACACTGACAGGCACACTGGCACACTGACAGGCACACAGGCACACTGACAGGCACACTGACAGGCACACTGACAGGCACACAGGCACACACGACACACAGGCACACTGACAGGCACACACGACACACAGGCACACTGACAGGCACACACGACACACAGGCACACTGACAGACACACAGGCACACTGACAGACACACAGGCACACTGACAGACACACAGGCACACTGACAGGCACACAGACACACTGACAGGCACACAAGGCACACAGGCACACTGACAGGCACACAGGCACACTGACAGGCACACAGGCACACTGACAGACACACAGGCACACTGACAGACACACAGACACACAGGCACACTGACAGACACACAGGCACACTGACAGACACACAGGCACACTGACAGACACACAGGCACACTGACAGACACACAGGCACACTGACAGACACACAGGCACACTGACAGACACACAGGCACACTGACAGACACACAGGCACACTGACAGACACACTGACAGACACACAGGCACACTGACAGACACACAGGCACACTGACAGACACACAGGCACACTGACAGACACACAGGCACACTGACAGACACACTCACACACTCACAGACACACACTCACAGACACACACTCACACACTCACAGACACACACTCACAGACACAGACACACACTCACAGACACACTCACACACTCACAGACACACTCACAGACACACACTCACAGACACACTCACACACTCACAGACACACTCACAGACACTCACACACTCACAGACACACTCACACACTCACAGACACACTCACACACTCACAGACACACTCACACACTCACAGACACACTCACACACTCACACACTCACAGACACACTCACACACTCACACACTCACAGACACACTCACAGACACACAGACACACTCACACACTCACAGACACACTCACACACTCACACACTCACACACTCACAGACACACTCACACACTCACAGACACACTCACACACTCACAGACACACTCACACACTCACACACTCACAGACACACTCACACACTCACAGACACACTCACACACTCACACACTCACACACTCACAGACACACAGACACACAGACACACTCACAGACACACTCACACACTCACATACACACTCACACACTCACAGACACACTCACACACTCACAGACACACTCACACACTCACAGACACACTCACACACTCACACACTCACAGACACACAGACACACTCACAGACACACAGGCACACTCACAGACACACTCACACACTCACACACTCACATACACACTCACACACTCACAGACACACAGACACACAGACACACTCACACACTCACAGACACACTCACACACTCACAGACACACTCACACACTCAC
>NW_027456147.1:102500-290000 GCF_040206685.1 Ascaphus truei | reverse complement strand
TCCCGCCCCCAACCCCACCCCCAACCCCGCCTCTAGTCCCGCCCCCAGCCACGCATTTAAAAAAAAGCCATAAATTGAATAAATTCCTAGTAAGAACATTCATTTTTGATATTAGTTTATTTATTGTATTACATTATACTACAATTAGTCCTTGGTGTGTGTGTGTGTGTGTGTGTGTGTGTGTGTGTGTGTGTGTGTGTGTGTGTGTGTGTGTGTGTGTGTGTATAAATGTCAAATCTAGAAAAAAAAAAGCCAGATGTGGATGACTAGTTTCCTGCACCCCTTAACTAGTGTCTGGATGCCCCCGCTTCACAATATTTAAAGCAGCAATCCCGTCTGGGATCTTACCTGATCCGCAGACCCTCAAAGTCCAGGTACCCTCATTCCCGCAATGTTATACATTGGAGGGGAAGTGTTCGTTACCTGTCTTCTGGGTTAGGGGGGGTTCGATGTCTTCCGTGTGAAGCTTGAGTCAGATATGGAAGTAAGCAGTATAGGTTATTTCAGTGTAGTATAGGGCAGTTAAGATATCCAGATCCATAGTGTGAGAGTGTGTGGGGGAGAGAGCGAGAGTGTGTGGGGGAGAGAGAGAGAGTGTGGGAGAGAGTGAGAGTGAGAGAGAGTGGGAGAGAGAGAGAGTGGGAGAGAGAGAGAGTGGGAGAGAGAGAGAGTGGGAGAGAGAGAGAGTGGGAGAGAGAGAGAGTGGGAGAGAGAGAGAGTGGGAGAGAGAGAGTGGGAGAGAGAGAGAGTGGGAGAGAGAGAGAGTGGGAGAGAGAGAGAGAGAGAGGGAGTGGGAGAGAGAGGGAGTGGGAGAGAGAGAGAGTGGGAGAGAGAGAGAGTGGGAGAGAGAGAGAGTGGGAGAGAGAGAGAGTGGGAGAGAGAGTGGGAGAGAGAGGGAGTGGGAGAGAGAGAGAGTGGGAGAGGGAGAGAGAGTGGGAGAGAGAGAGAGTGACAGAGAGAGAGAGAGTGACAGAGAGAGAGAGTGACAGAGAGAGAGAGTGGGAGAGACAGAGAGAGAGAGTGACATAGAGAGAGAGAGTGACAGAGAGAGAGAGAGTGACAGAGAGAGAGAGAGTGACAGAGAGAGAGAGTGACAGAGACAGAGAGAGAGAGTGGGAGAGACAGAGAGAGAGAGTGGGAGAGACAGAGAGAGAGAGTGGGAGAGACAGAGAGAGAGAGTGGGAGAGACAGAGAGAGAGAGTGGGAGAGACAGAGAGAGAGAGTGGGAGAGACAGAGAGAGAGAGTGGGAGAGTGGGAGAGACAGAGAGAGAGAGTGGGAGAGACAGAGAGAGAGAGTGGGAGAGACAGAGAGAGAGAGTGGGAGAGACAGAGAGAGAGAGTGGGAGAGACAGAGAGAGAGAGTGGGAGAGACAGAGAGAGAGAGTGGGAGAGAGACAGAGAGAGAGACAGAGAGAGAGACAGAGAGAGACAGATAAAGAGACGTCAAGGCGCCGTGACGTTGACGCTGCTCCGCGCTGATTGGATGTTTTCAGCCGACAGTGCTCTGAAAAACAGCTTGGCTGTCGGCTGAAAACTCCAGCGCCTCAGCACGCCTGCGGACGCTCGCGTGAGCCCCCTCTAAAGGCATCCTCATTGAGTATGCAGGGGCTCAGCGCGGAGCGTCCGCAAGGCTCAGCGCGGCCTGTCCTTCTATGGACTCGGCCAGAGAGACAGAGAGAGAGAGACAGATAGAGAGAGACAGATAGAGAGAGACAGACAGAGAGAGACAGACAGAGAGAGACAGACAGAGAGAGACAGACAGAGAGAGACAGACAGAGAGAGACAGACAGAGAGAGACACACAGAAAAAGAGAGAGAGACACACACAGAAAAAGAGAGACACACACAGAAAAAGAGAGACACACACAGAAAAAGAGAGACACACACAGAAAAAGAGAGACACACACAGAAAAAGAGAGACACACACAGAAAAAGAGAGACACAGAACACACACAGAGAGAATGAGAGACAAAGACAGAGAGAGGGCGAGGGCGACAGGGAGAAGGCGAGGGCGACATAGGGAGAGGGTGACACTCACAGACACACACTCACTCTCACAGACACGCAGAGACACACTCACGCAGACACTCACGCAGAGACACACTCACGCAGAAGACTCACAGACACACACTCAGAGACACACACACACACACACACACACACACACACACACACACACACACACACACACACACACACACACACACACACACACACACACACACACACACACACAGATAGGCACACAGACAGGCACACACACAGACACACAGACAGACAGACACACAGGCACACTGACAGACACACAGGCACACTCACAGACACACAGACACACTCACAGACACACAGGCACACTCACAGACACACAGGCACACTCACAGACACACAGGCACACTCACAGACACACAGGCACACAGGCACACTCACAGGCACACTCACAGACACACAGGCACACTGACAGACACACACACACACAGGCACACTGACAGGCACACTCACAGACACACAGGCACACTCACAGACACACAGGCACACTCACAGACACACAGGCACACTCACAGACACACAGGCACACTCACAGACACACAGGCACACTCACAGACACACAGACACACTCACAGACACACAGGCACACTCACAGACACACAGGCACACTCACAGACACACAGGCACACTCACAGACACACAGCCACACTGACAGACACACAGACACACAGGCACACTCACAGACACACAGGCACACTCACAGACACACAGGCACACTCACAGACACACAGGCACACTCACAGGCACACAGGCACACTCACAGACACACTCACAGACACACAGGCACACTGACAGACACACACACACACACAGGCACACTGACAGGCACACTCACAGACACACAGGCACACTCACAGACACACAGGCACACTCACAGACACACAGGCACACTCACAGACACACAGGCACACAGGCACACTCACAGGCACACTCACAGACACACAGGCACACTCACAGACACACAGGCACACTCACAGACACACAGGCACACTCACAGACACACAGGCACACTCAGACACACAGGCACACTCACAGACACACAGGCACACAGGCACACTCACAGGCACACTCACAGACACACAGGCACACTCACAGACACACAGGCACACTCACAGACACACAGGCACACTGACAGACACACAGACACACTGACAGACACACAGGCACACTCACAGACACACAGGCACACTGACAGACACACAGGCACACTCACAGACACACAGGCACACTCACAGACACACAGGCACACTCACAGACACACAGGCACACTCACAGACACACAGGCACACTCACAGACACACAGGCACACAGGCACACAGGCACACTCACAGACTCACAGACACACAGGCACACTCACAGACACACAGGCACACTGACAGACACACAGGCACACTGACAGACACACAGGCACACTGACAGACACATAGGCACACTGACAGACACACAGGCACACAGGCACACTCACAGACACACAGGCACACTCACAGACACACAGGCACACTCAGACACACAGGCACACTCACAGACACACAGGCACACTCACAGACACACAGGCACACTCACAGGCACACTCACTGACACACAGGCACACTCACAGACACACAGGCACACTCACAGACACACAGGCACACTCACAGACACACAGGCACACTCACAGACACACAGGCACACTCACAGACACACAGGCACACTCACAGGCACACTGACAGACACACAGGCACACTCACAGACACATAGGCACACTGACAGACACACAGGCACACTCACAGACACACAGGCACACTCACAGACACACAGGCACACAGGCACACTCACAGACACACAGGCACACTCACAGACACACAGGCACACTCACAGACACACAGGCACACAGGCACACAGGCACACTCACAGGCACACTCACAGACACACAGGCACACTCACAGACACACAGGCACACAGGCACACTCACAGACACACAGGCACACTGACAGACACACACACACACACAGGCACACTGACAGGCACACTCACAGACACACAGGCACACTCACAGACACACAGGCACACTCACAGACACACAGGCACACTCACAGACACACAGGCACACTCACAGGCACACTGACAGACACACAGGCACACTCACAGACACACTCACAGACACACAGGCACACTGACAGACACACACACACAGGCACACAGGCACACTGACAGGCACACTCACAGACACACAGGCACACTCACAGACACACAGGCACACAGGCACACTCACAGACACTCAGTCTGTCACTCACACACTCACCGGGTCACACGTGGCAGCAGTGGGGTCTCCGCACGGCAGTGGGCCCTCTCCAAGACATGGGACACACAGCGCAGCGTGGGCCTCAGCAGCAGCAGCAGCAGGTCCCAGCAGCAGCAGCAGCAGCAGCAGCAGCAGGTCCCAGCAGCAGCAGCAGCAGGTCCCAGCAGCAGCAGCAGCAGGTCCCAGCAGGAGCAGCAGCAGGTCCCAGCAGGAGCAGCAGCAGGTCCCAGCAGCAGCAGCAGCAGGTCCCAGCAGGAGCAGGAGCAGGTCCCAGCAGCAGCAGCAGCAGGTCCCAGCAGGAGCAGGAGCAGGTCCCAGCAGGAGCAGGAGCAGGTCCCAGCAGGAGCAGGAGCAGGTCCCAGCAGCAGCAGGAGCAGATCCCAGCAGGAGCAGGAGCAGGTCCCAGCAGGAGGCGCGCACGGGGGAAGCTGGGTTTGCACTTCCCCCTCCGTCCCACGTGGGGAGCGGAGGGGCTGGATCGCGCGCTTGTTTTGGGCTTCCCCCTCCATCCCACGTGGGGAGCGGAGGGGGGAGGGTGTGGGGGCTGGATCGCGCGCGGCGCTTGTTTTGGGGTTCCCCCTCCGTCCCACGTGGGGAGCGGAGGGGGGGGGGCTGGGTTGCGCGCGGGGCTTGGTTTGGGCTCCCCCTCCGTCCCACGTGGGGAGCGGAGGGTGGGGGGGCTGGGTTGCGCGCGGGGCTTGGTTTGGGCTTCCCCCTCCATCCCACGTGGGGGGGGGGGAGGGATGCGGGGGATTCTGGGTTGCTGGGGGGAACAGGCAGCGCAAATGGCAGGACACTCTGCTTGCCCTGTGCACGCGTGCCGGGACCACAGGATTTGCCGCCATTTTTTTTAACTTTTTTTTTAACCCAATCAGGGAGGGGGATTATTTATTTATTTAAAAAAAAAAAAAAAATTGGCACGAGCAGGGGAATTCATTGAGCTGCAGCACGGGTCGCCAGCTGCCTAAATCCACTCGCAACGGGCGACAGGTTAACATTATTTGTCGAGCACTGTATATATGTATATAATATATATATATATATATATATATATATATATATATACATACACACACAACTGTAAATATTCATATATATATATATATATAAGTATTAGCGTAGGGACCTGCTATAAAGACTTACCTTGACGTGGTTAGCAGGCTTGGCATTATTTGATCAAAGGATGTAAACCAAAAGTCTTCTTTTATCATATATATCTTTATTCGTCACATTACAGATGGTCATGTTTTCAGGATATCCCATCTTCAACACAGGTGGCTCAATCAGAGGCTCAGTCTTTGACTGAGCCACCTGTGCTGAAGCTGGGACTGACTGAGCCACCTGTGCTGAATCTGGGATAACCTGAACTGTTGGGTTGGGCTTGAGGACTGGAGTTGAGCACCACTTGTCTACATAAAACGTATCAGGATAGACTCATGGACCTCAACATTTAGAACTTGGAGGAGAGAACGAAGAAAGGGGGGTGGGTGGGGGGGTTACTGAAACGTTCAAATACTGTGTGTAAAGGTTGAGGTAAACTTATTTTAGAGCACACAGTTCAGGCAGGTTTAGAGGAAATGTGAAGCGCTCCGTCACGAATAAGGGTGGTGTATTTGTGGAATAGCCTCCTAACAGAGAGGGTATTACAGTAAGGGAATTCAAAATTGTCGAGTAACAAATAAGATCTGATGTTTTGCAACAGATTGGAAATTGGGTGTATTGAGTGGGCCCCTTTTTTTATCTCCTGTCAAACTCTGTCTCTGTCGTAGTGCTCGGTCCTTTTGAAATCTGTTCCTCTCACCATAGGGTGACTCAGTGATGCAATAACATCCGTTAAGGTATACACCCGCATCTAATAGACTGAGGAGCTCTGTAGTCCTAGGGTTCACCAGCAGATAAATTTACCCTACCTTGTTTTTTTTAATAAGGGTTTAGTGAACTTAAATGTAAAGGTGTGTGTGTGTCTATACTGTACAATAGGATATACATGTTTTGACCTCACTACTTTTTTTTTCCCCTTGCTCATTGATCTTTAAACTGTGTTTTACTCCCAGAAAAAAAAGAGCCTAGGACCGAAGTTAGCTTGGCTGCAAAGCCTTCCCCCCTTTGTAAAACAACGTTTTTTCGAAGACCCTTATCTGAGAGGCTCAGGATAATCATTTTGTTGAGAAGCCTCAGACATTGGCATTTAAAACAGGTCTGTGCTTTATGGCGGGATGGAGCAAGTTGGGCCGCGTCCATAGTGGATCCGATGGCGCGAGCGCCAAATACAAACAACTGGAGGCCAATTCGCGTGTCCATAGATCGTGAGCGCCGAGGCGGCCAATGCATGGCGAGACAAACTTGTTTGAATTTGCAGCGCGACGGCCAGGTTATGTGTGCGGTTCAGCCAATGAGGGCGAACTGCTCACGTGACATCACGGGCACGCCAACCATAGCGCAACATTGCAGGCCACGGATCTCTTAAAGTACAGACAATGCGCTCGGTCGCGAGCGCGCACCTACTATTGAGGCGGCCTTAGAATAAATGGCAGAGGTTGCTGCGTGTACACTACTGTAGGCTTTGGGCCTATTAAAAATCAAATCAAAAACAGTTGTGAAAAATTAAGAAATAAGGTTTGTCATCTTTTATAAGCATCACAATGAGATTCATTTCGTGATGGTTACCTTTTTGATTGGGGCTGGGGGAAGGGGGAATTGTACCTTTAAATTGTCCACTTGTGAGAGATGCTTTGAAAAACTCAACTTGCCAGCTGTGTGTGACATATTTACAAGGCAACACACAGAGTAAACCAGGACAATCAGCGCATCACCAGTGTGAAAGGCAAAAGGCTTGGGGAGAGGGGATGCCGGATACCGTAACACTGTGGGGGAGGTGACTGAGCCTTGGACAAGGTGAGGGTCAGGGTGGCTGGCGTTCTGCCTGGATGAGTGTGACTGGAATAGAACATTATGAGGGTGTGTCCAAAGAGTAGATCAGGTGCAGTGGGTGCTCGGGGTGGCACATGCCTAGATGCAGGCATAAGCTCAAGGGTAGAGATTCCCAGGGTGGGGATGCCCAGGATGCAGGTGGTGGTCCTGCCTGTGTCATTGACCCTCCTTTTTTTTTTTCACTTCAGATATGATGCCTCTTCTTCACAATTACATCACAGTAGATACAGAGACTCTGCTGTCAAGCCCCAAACACCTGGAGATTATTTACACCATGTGTAAGAAGGTGAGCAGCTGTGTGTCAGTTGGACAAATGGAAAGGAGAACACACTGGGTGGGAGCATGGTGGGAATTAGGAGCCTGTGATTGCATGTGGGGGCTGAGCAACAGAGAATTTTACAAGTAATGTTTTCCACCATTCAGTTAAGCTTTGCAAGCAGTCTGCTTAGACATTGTTTTTGGAGGGCTCAATACTTGGATCCTAAAGGGTCCTGCAATTGCGGTGTAAGGGCAGAGACTGTGTGTGTTTGTGAGGGGGTGGGGCTCTGGTGAACTGTCATTTTGGTTGTAAGGCAAGAAGGGGCTTAGGGCAGCAGTGGGAGGTTGAAGGGGGTGAGGAAGAGGTGTAGCCTAGTGGTGCATTTTTTCCACCCCTTTTGTGTCAGGTACTGACAGGGGAAGCCGGGGAAGATGCCGAGTGCCACGCAGCAAAGCTCCTGGAGGTCATTGTCTTGCACTGCAAAGGCCGAGGAATTGATCAGGTAATTTGGAACTGGGTGCTGCTAAGGCTCATTAACCCCCCCCCCCACTCTGAGACATGCTGTCCATACTTCATTTTTTCGGATATATTTTCACAGATTCCTCTCTAGCACACTATATTACAATTAAACACTAACCCTAGCCAGCTGTGTGTGTGTGTGTCTGTCTGTCTGTGTTTCTCTGTCTCTCTCTGTGTTTTTCGATCTCTCTCTCTCTTTGTATCTATCTATCTCTCTCTCTCTCTCTCTCTGTATCTCTCTCTCTCTCTCGTCACTCTGTCTCTCTCTGTGTCTCATTTTTTTTTTCATTCCCCTCCCCATCTGCTCTTCCCCCATTTCTCATGGTTAGGTTTGTTATCCAGAGCTGTTAATTACGTACTATTTCTAGACATTTTTCGCATGCCGTTTTTCCATCTGCATTCAAAGTTTGCTCTCTCTGTTAGAAGCGTAAAGATTTCAAACTTGCCATGGATATAAAAATAAACGAATTATTTTAACCTGCAGTGACTCTATTATATGTTTGGTAGATACAGTATATATATATTTTACTGTGATTTTATTGCGTGTGTGTACTGAAAGATTTTTTGGCTTCTTTCCACTTTTATCAGATTGGTGAATAAATTGTACAGCAGTCATGAATCTAAAACCTTTTCGCAGAAGATATGTGCTTGTAACTGTTATTTGCCCATGTATTCCCTATAATTATGGAACATGTCAAATCCTAGTCCTTTATAAATAAGGATTCTGGGTTGTGGAGTAATGCACCTGTTATTTTGTGTTTTACCCACCGTGTGTGTGTGTGTGTGTGTGTGTGTGTGTGTGTGTTGGAATTCCCTTCCCCTCAATACCACACTGTCTCTCTCTGGCTCTCTCCACCTTTAAAGCCTATCTTCATACAAGCCCCCTTAATGAAGTATTTGGGTAGCTCCCTTGGCTAGTACTATACATCTCATATACATTTACAATCCCTCCTTGCAGTCGTACTTACCATAACACACTCCTACTGTGTCTGCAGGTTCTTCCTACTTGCCAGTTAGATTGTAAGCTCTTCGGAGCAGGGACTCCTTTCCTAATGTCATATTTTATTCTTATGTATCCAATTATGCTATTTGTATTGCTGCTATAAAGCACTACTGTATGTACATGGATGGCGCTATACAAATAAAGACATGCATACGTACGTTATAAGAGATAGAAGAGGGCTTTGACTGTGCTAGCAATTGCTGCACATGGCCACGAGAAAAAAGGGGGCAGCCAGAGGAAATCACACCTTTCCCAGGTCTCAGATCACCAAGTTTACACACTAACTGAAGCAGTATTTAAAAATACTTAAAGGTGTCATATTTGGGTAAAAAAGCATCAATCAACTAGATGTAACTGTAGCCCTCTTTCTAGTGCTCTAGAGTAACTACGGGTACTGTACACACCTGTTGGCTCCAGGAGATCTGGGCCTCCGCTAGCTGGGAGCCTGGGGTAACAATTATCTTATTGGCAGCGCCTCCACTTACCCAGGATCCCCATGGCGTAAGATTCCCTTGGGTAAGAACAATAGCTACACACATACGATTGTAACTGTTTACTGTAATTCTTATTGACTCTTATGGCATAGTTATGACAAGAACGCATGTAACACATCAACCAACTACTTAATATATATAACCCTGGTGGCTTGGCCACTCTCATAAGGAGAAATGTCAATGTCCTGTAACCGCGTGCCCCCACACCGTGTCCATGTAACTGTAATTATGTATATAGGCTCAGTCCTTTGGCCACTCCACTTAGTGTCCCCAAAGAGTGTTCCCTAAGGCGGGATCAGCGCCTGTTGACCGGTGTTGGTGCACTTTAGTAAATACCTTCCGGTCACTGGGGTGACCGGTAACAACTTCAAAAAGGATCCGCCGATCCAGCGCAGTCTCTCACGATTTCACGATGCACAGCAGCCTGGTCCCAGACGACTAGCACCAACCTCGGCTCCGCACACTTTGTCCCTATCTGCTATACAGTAAGGGCTGATGTAGCCATCACTACAGGGCGTCCCTGCAGCACCACAATCTACGGTGACTCAGGGAGTATCCTGGGGCCTACGGGGAAGATCTAGCCTATGCAGGTGGGTCACGAAACCCCCTGCACCCACACTACCTCTCCCCTTGCTCCTCCGGTGCCCTCTGACTAGCGTGGCCTCTCCCCCACACTTACCTTTCCGCCCTCCTATTCGCTCCCTGGCGTCAGGTGACTTCGCTAAGGCTCCTGGGAGTTGTAGTTACTGGCTGAGCCTCTTATTGGCCAGCCGTTCGCGCACTGCGCATGCGCGACCTCTCGCCGCTCTTACAGTGCCCCTAACTATTGCGCAACAATATGGCGGCGCCCTATGCTGTCGGGCCGCCGCGGAACCTTTTAAACACTCCCTCTGGAGACACGCTGCAGCGAAGGGAAAGCAAACTAAGACATCCCTACATAACCCATTGAACATGTCACTGGCATTAGTTCACTTTAAAGTTCATCAGGACCAAACCTTTGTGATATATGTAATTGTATGTTTATTTTTATTTATATAGCGCTACAAGTGTACTCGGCACAAAGAATACAGTACAGGGAATTATAATAATACAATAAGTGCAGCAAAATCAGACAATAGGAAAGTAAATCCCTGCCTGAAGAGCTTACAATCTAAATGCGATGTTGGCAGACTTGCAGAGATAGCAGATGAGGAAATAAGTGCTGTAGATGGCAGTGCTTGGATTCAATGGTTGGTAGGAGTGACTGTGGGTGTGGGACAGTAGCCGTGAGTGCAGGCTCTTGGGGTGCTTGATTTGTGAGGCGAGTTTTAAAGGTTAGTCAGTATTAACACAATTAGCAGGGGAAGAGGTGGCAGAGAGGCGTGGGCGAGAGCAGGTGTGTATATGGCTGGGTAATATTTCATTTATTACCACATTTGGCTTTCAGCATTTAGATTCTAAGCTATGAGGAACAGGGCGCTCATCACCTTTTTGTATTTCTTTGTGCTTTTTTTGTCCGTATTTGGTTTGTTATTCTGTTTGTCATTGATATCATCCTGTTCCCCCATTGTACCGCGCTGTGGAATATGTTGGCGCTTTATTCGGTGATAATGATAATAGATGGGTCACATATACCAGAAGACATTCCTAATCTTTGCATTCGAATAGCTCTTTGGGCTCTCTGTTCCGCTGCTACCCTGGAAGTCTTTAATGCATTTGCTGAGTGGCCGTGTCTTTTTCTTTAGTGTATCCCACTCTTCGTTGAGGCCGTGCTGGAGAGATTAACACGAGGCGTTAAGTCCAGTCAGCTGCGGACCATGTGCCTGCAGGTGGTCATTGCATCTCTGTATTATAACCCAGCTCTGCTCCTGAACACCTTGGAACAAATTCGCTTCCCTCACAGCTCCGAGCCCATCACTGCACAGTTTGTCAATCAGTGGGTGAATGATACAGACTGCTTCCTGGGGCAAGTAAAGCTGACCGTTTCAGAACTTCATATATGGAGGGTACATGTGTGCATTGATCGTGTCGCTGTGATGTGTACTGAAGATTCTCTTGCAAATTATGACCTGTCGCCCATCTTAAAGCAACAATCCCCACTACTTAACCTTGTTTTTCTGCTGTTTTAAAAAAAAAAAAATTAACAAACTCTGAAACTGGAGGGTCCCTGTAGCTCGGGGGTAGGGGACGGTGGAGGTGGTGTGCAACTCTAGTCCTCAAGGGCCACCGGGATAAGATTATTTGGAAGGAGTAACAGAGCACTACTGAATGTATCCAAAATTGAAAAAAAAAACTATTATGAAAGGGAAAGTGTGTTTTCCATTAAAAAAAAAAGCTCTGTGTGCTGTGCACGCGCATAGTAAGTGAAACTTCTTTGACTTTTGTCACAGAAATTGTATTTGTATTGGTGATGTTTTAATTAAAAATCAAAAGACAATTTCATTGACAAAACGCAAATACATTTGACTTATAATGCGCGTGCTCGGCACACATCCCCTGTATTAGCTATTTGCACTGAGTGTGAATATGTGTGTCAGTGTGTGTGTATGTCAGTAAGTGTGTGTGTAAGTCAGTCAGTCAGTGTGTGTGTCAGTCTGTGTAAGTGAGTCAGTGTGTGTGTGTGTGTATGTATGTGTGTCAGTCAGTGTGTGTCAGTCAGTGTGTGTATGTGAGTCAGTGTGTGTATGTGAGTCAGTGTGTGCATGTGAGTCAGTGTGGGGGTCAGTCAGTGTGTGTGTGTGGGGGGGTCAGTCAGTGTGTGTGTGGGGGTCAGTCAGTGTGTGTGTGTGTGGGGGTCAGTCAGTGTGTGTGTGTGTGTGTGGGGGTCAGTCAGTGTGTGTGTGTGGGGGTCAGTCAGTGTGTGTGTGTGGGGGTCAGTCAGTGTGTGTGTGGGGGGGTCAGTCAGTGTGTGTGTGGGGGTCAGTCAGTGTGTGTGTGGGGGTCAGTCAGTGTGTGTGTGGGGGTCAGTCAGTGTGTGGGGGTCAGTCAGTGTGTGTGTGGGGGTCAGTCAGTGTGTGTGTGGGGGGGTCAGTCAGTGTGTGTGTGGGGGGGTCAGTCAGTGTGTGTCCTGCTGCAGCCAACGCGTTTCGCACTAAAAAAAAAGAGCTTTCTCAAGGCATCTATTTTCCTAAGCTCAAGGGCCACCACCAGGTTAGGTTTTCAGGATATCCCTGCTCTTTACAGGTGTCTTAGTCATTATGACTGAGCCACCTGTGCTGAAGCAGGGATATCTTGGAAACATAACGTGTTGGTGGCCCTGTAGTACTGGAGTTGGACACCCCTGCTGTAACTGAACCCTAACCCCCGGGTTCCTGAGATATTTCCCATTTTTGTACCTGTATGTTTGGACCATTTTGTGTAATCCACATGGCTGCCATCCAAGGCTCACTCCTTCAGACCAAATAGGAATCATCAATGTCATCAGGGCAGGACACAGTGGCTTCCTATTGGACGATTCAGTTACCTTTTTATGTGCCAGTAAAATTAAAGCTAAGTATCACGGGTACCAGGTGGTCCCAGGAGCTAAGAACAGTATGGATCCGCACCAGTAGGCACGTTGGTTCAGATTTTGGACAAAGAAAAGATTCTCAATATAGGGGGAATGCTGCATTAATGCTTCTATTGTATGCGTTGACCCATCACTAATGGTGATATTTGTGATGTATGTGATGAGTCGCCACTCGTGCTGGGGTTTATACCAATGAGCCGTAATTCATGATAATGTGGGGAATTTGATAGAAGCTTCTTAGCAGTATTTTTTGTCAGGCTCTATGCACCATGTCTGTCTTATGATCTGCTGCTTGTCTTGTAGGCTGCATGACCGGAAAGTGTGTATAATAGGACTCAGCATTCTGATGGAGCTTTCAAACCGACCGCCATCAGTCGACGCTGTTGTTTCCCTCATTGTACCTTCGATTCTGCTTCTCTTCCTTGGGCTGAGACAGGTGTGTGCAAGCCGTGAGCAGCCTGACCAGCGGCCATCCTTGCGGGACCCAAAGACTGAGACTGAGGAAAGCGGTAAGAACCACTGGCTCACTCCTTTCTCAGGAAGGGAGACAGGCTCTGGGTGTACTGAGACCGACTGGTATACCAGGAATGTTCCGAGATGGTAATATATTTGCAACATTAGGAAAAAAGCACAGCTGTGACATCCCAGAATCCTCTGTCCTCGGTCCTAAGCACACTTTAATAATAAAGCCATCAATTATTGGGAAGATAATGATAGAGCATTAAGCTTGTAGCCTGGGAAAGACTAGCTAATCTTCACATTGGGATTCAGGATTTTAACTTGCCTTTGTCAACAGACTTCTTATTTTTAAACACTGTATGTAACTCCTAACAAAAATAATCTATTTGGAACAAAAAGGTATTATATGTTGCATTACAATAGAGAATTGCAGGCTTCATCCTGCATGTTAAAAGAAGCATATTAATAAGACATGGCTAGGGATCGATTTGTAGGGTTGTACTGTATGTAGCATTAAAGGGAAAACAAAGAAGGGTTCAAAGGATATACAGTACATTGGTAGTGTGTTTTTCTGTTGCTTATGTAAATAGTTTCACACCCCTACAGCACTCGCATAGAAAGAATACATGGTCATATTAAAACAAGTGTTACGTGAGCATCACAAAAAGACCATGTCTCGATTTTAACACACAAAATATTCACAGGGAATAAACTATCATTTAAAAAAATTCTGCGAAATAAATATATCGGGATTGCATTCGTGTAGCTGCAGCAATATTTGTAACGTGTATGTGCCATTCTTTCCAGGAGATGGAGTTTGGGATTTGTGTATACAAAATGTGTGTCTGTTACTGCAAGAAGAAACCATTGTGAAAGATGGCATTTCGTGTGTGTGTGTGTATAAAACATTGGTATGAGTCGAATTTAACACAATATATGTGTATGCATAGTGTTGTGTTGCATGAGGTCTTACACGTGTGTGTGTGTGTGTGTGTGTGTGTGTGTGTGTGTGTGTGTGTGTGTGTGTGTGTGTGTGTGTGTGTCGGAGGAGCTGCAATTCTCCCTTGGTGACGGGCTGTAAACATGCTGAACATGCTCTCTGCTTTTCAAGAGGAAATTCCGAGTGATGAGGAGGAAGGAAACGGGTTAGGTCAGGCCATGCAGGAGAACCTCGGGCAAGAGGAGGAGGAAGAGGACGACTGGGACGATGAAGTTCTGGAGGAGACTGCCTTGGAGGGATTCAGTACTCCTTTGGACTCTGTAGATGCCCTTGATGAATACCAGTTCTTTACAGAAGCTTTGCTCAGTACGTTACTTCTCAGTGTGGTTCGGCACAAAAATGAAAGTGGGGTTAAGTGGGGAAATTCTTCTAATTAAAGGGCTTGGAGGAGAGAGACCGGAGGAGCTCTGTATAAAAGCAATTTTGTTGGCAAGAAGTTCTGACACATTGTGCCCTTTTGCTGGAGCGTATCTGCATCAAACAAATGTAAGAAATCGTCTCTTACATCTGGTGCAGAATATTAGAAGGCAGAAGCTTATACCACTATCACATTTTTGTTTTTCGTTTTACACCGATTAAAGGGAGAAGAGGTGACATGGAGGTGCAGAATTTGACACATCTCATTATATTCTGAGTTATGTATCTCATACTGTCAGTTCCCAAGTATCAAGCAAGCCCATGGAACAAGACGAAGAGCAAAGTGCTTGATGCATTGACGCATGCAGGTGCAAGATGGAAACCATGCTTACATTTTGCTCCAAAATTGCTTTGATACATCGCTCCCATGGTATTTAGAGAAGACGGCACAGCGAAATATTTTAGGGCATGTCGGGCTTTAAGGGCAGTTTAGAAAAAGAAATTAAGTGGAGGCGCAATGGAAAAATGGAATCAACTTTATATTCACCTTCAAAGTGAGTGGTCAATAGTAATTAAAATATACATATATGGTGCACTACTAATGCAAAAACATACATTAAATACATAAACAATTGTTAAAAGTGATATTGCTAAATATCATATAGCTGAACTGGTAAAAGTGTGTAAAGGTCAGAGTTGCCTGTGAGAAAGGTGGTAGCCTTAAATGCTGCTGGCTGTCAGCTCCTGCATGCTCCTTCCTCTCTGGGGATAACGCCTAGACCGTCCCAGCTACCCTTCCAAGCTGCAATACGGCGACTCTGGAGGTGAACCGAAGGAGAAAATTGGAAGACGCCCAGGACGGTCCCATCTGACAGCACACCAAGGTGATCCATGGCCCCCGCCTACTCAAGGAGGTAGTGAGTCCCAGCAGTGTGAGCGCCCGATCCAGCCCTGTGACAGGACGGTCCAGGCGTTAACCCCCGAGAGGAAGGAGTCTTTGCCTGATTTCACTGTGAAATATACTCAGTGACATTTAAATCACCCAGGTGATGCTTTTCGAACAAAAGTAGCACCTAGTAATGGGCATCAGGGATATTGGCCTCACGAGAAGCTGTGAAATACAGCCTGCCAATGTCCTAGTAAAAGGGACATTCCACGGCATGCATCTTCCAGACTGTTATAAGCTGTACATACGCATGGATGTGATGAGACTGTCTTGTTTAGGGGTGCAGGGCCAAGATCTCTCGTGGTATCACTCGCTGACAGCCCCGCTAAGTAATGATCAGAAGAAACACCTGCATGAAATCTACTCAATGGCCGAGCAAAGGAAGAATGCAGCAGGTCAGTCACTTCAAAGGAGCCAAAGATGATGGGGGTTGGGGCTCTAGCAGGAAAGTGAGAATCCCAGCATATATCGCCCCCTAGACTTAAATACAGAACAGTATCCTGCAGTGATCAAAAACTCGGTGACAAGACATTTAAAGTCTTAATGATGCAGATATAATGCACAACGTTTCGGGGGAAATCCCTTCCAGAGCTGTACGATTATGCACCCAAAGAAGGGATTTTTCCCGAATCTTTGTGCATTATGTCTGCATCACTAAGACTTTAAATGTCTATTTGACTTTTGTCACTGAGTTTTTGAGCGCCGCAGGATACTGTTCTGTATTTAAATGTCCTCATCCCGGCAGATTTTCCTCATCTCCACCATGCTTTCGTTTCTCTAATGCACGTCAGTCACTCCCACAATGGCAAAATACATATACAGTATGAAACCTCAAACAGGCGCTTCCTATGTGAAATAACTTGTGATTTTCTTGTGATAAATGAATGGGAAATATTTGTGTTCAAATATATCTACAAATTATATAGTTGATGTGATTACGTGTAAATAAATTCAATCATGATCCAAAAATGTGTATATACCAGTAAAACCATTAATGAGATTTAGGACTTTGTGTATTCAGCAGCTTAAACTCAGAGAAACTGTCCAAGATAGATCCTGAAACAGTATTTTTGTAGTGTGTGCGGGAAGCGCTAAATCTCCTCTGCACCAGATAACTGTTATAATAATCCATTTAGAGAAAACCATAAAAGGAGGAGCGTACCCCACTCTCTACAAAAATACACACGAGCAGCTAAATGTGTAGAAGGTTCAGCCAGTTGCGGGGGCTGAATTAACTGATCCATATTATGTTACTGTATATGCCAGCGTTCTTATTCTGTTTAATTTCATCCGTTCTTTGATTAGGACTTGCCGCACCCCAGACAAGTACAATAAACTGCAACAGAAGATAACTAACTCCAGGTACATTTGTGGGACATGGCAGCTGGATTGGAGCTTTTTTTTTTTTTAAACTTGAATTTTATTGAAAACATAATTTTACATAAATGGAGATACAAATACACATAACAGGTGTAGCACCTGTTTCCCCCCTGCCACTGAAGATCTGGCCACTACATTGGTATTGTCCCCGGTGCTGTAGCTCACCTGCTGGTTCAGGAAGTCTGAGTGGCTCCGCAGTTGTTATCCTTACATGAACACCGGTGGCTCAATCATTTGGACTGAACTACCTGTACTTGGGCAGGAATATCCTTAAATCCTGGTCTGTTGGGGGTCCTTGTGGACAAGTTTCAAACCGCTGTTCTAGACGTGAGCTTGTTTTTCCTCAGAACACACTTTCTCACAGGAATAGCCAACACAGTTGTAGATTGAGCCACCTGTGCTGAAGCAGAGATACCATTAAAAATCTAACCTGTTGGTGGCCCTTGACTGGAGTTGGCCACTCCACCTTAGCCCCTTCCTGTAACATAGAGTAACACTAAATTGAAGACAGCCTTACATCAACCAGTTATGCTGTTTTGTGTTTTGGAATTGCACCAGGGTGGTGCGACCTGACAGGGCACACAATCTTGTTCAGCTCTGGGCTGACCTCGCTGGTCCAGATTTGAAAAACAATCTTGATTATACTGTACTAAATCACTTGCATGTAGCTATAATGCTGACGGTTTTAATGCACGTGAGTGACGGCCAAGGCCATTGTGTCTGAGATGAATGTAGGCATTTTTATACTAGATACAGATACTTCATCCCACCTGCTGTCTTTGTAACTGTAACGGCTCAAATATATGTGCCATCTGATCAAAGCCATGCATTTTCTTCTAAAGCTTGCGGTCTACATGAGTTTTTAGTGCTGTGTGCTGTACAGATGTACTGAACTTGCTGTCTCCGGAGCCAGGGCCTGAGAGAGCTTCAAGCCGCGGCTCCAGTGATGGTGCTGCCCATGCCATCCTGCAGGGGGGATCCATGCTTTCGAATCGGACCCTCCTGGAGCGATAATTCTCCGGCACCACGGCAGTCACGTTTTCACAGCATGCCCTGGTGCCGAAAACGGAAAGTCTTGCTCCATCTGTATGTCAGCATCATAGCCCATAACCAAGTATGGTAAAACCTATCCTTGCTTCATTTTTGCATAGCCAGTATAACCAACCCCACACTGAGACCCAATAAGGTCGAAACGGCTTTCTGTGGGTGGGTTTACTGGCTTTGCATCTTGACCCTGGCTGTGCTCAAAGTTGTGACCATGCAGCAAGCTTAAGCCTATAGGGAACCATGTTGATGGTTTTGAAGCAAAAGGTGGCACTGTGTGCTCATTTGTATGTTATTTCCCAGAATCCCTTGCTGCAGTGGAAGTGCTGGGTGATAATGGTGAAAGGCGGGTTTGCAGACCTGTCAAAGACATGCAATGAGCATACAGTAATATTTCCATTATATATATCAATTTCATCATCTTCATCTTCACGCTCCACCACCTAACCATTTAGGTTGGGATGCTTCATATACCTAAAAAGTACTGTAGATCAGAAGCATACAGTACAATTCAATGAGTTTATACACTATTGACTTGGATGGGAGGTTCCATCATTCACGGTTTAGTTCTTTCCACCGTTATACCTCTCGCATCCCTTGCAAAGAGATGCTTAGGAAATACTTTGGTCTCATTGGGCTATTGTTAACGCAATGCTGTTGTAAATCTATCAATGTTTAGACACTAAAAACCCGACCAGCTTGTCCCAGCCTCATTATTATAGCGCTTTTGATTAAGGTGAAAAGTGGAGACTGCACTGTTAATGGAAAGGTGTTTGTGGGGGTGGGTGTAGCATGTAAATATGCAGAAGGAAGAAAGAAAAGTTCTGGTACAAAATGCTTTTTTTATTTAATGTGAAAGTGCCAGTTGGTAGTGGAAGAAATTGACATTGAAGAGCACAATCTAGACATAGGATTCTGTCCCACGACTCTCACTGTTGTTGTATTGTTTTATTTCCAGCTTCTCAGAAGATTGAGCAGCAGAACGCTGCTTAGTTAGAGTGCCATAAGCTCGCAGCACCTTCCTTCTGAGGAACTCGGCTTGGAGACAAACGGGGAAAGCTACAGAGAACTCTTGGAAACCTTTATTATCATATTTTGTATGTCTCATTGACCCAAAAAAGGTTAAGTTAGACTTTCAGACTGCAGCGATGCATCATAAGACTCCATTATGTGGCTTTAAAATCTTCCGACATACTATTTCATCCTGAGAATGTGACCGATTGTGCGCTGCACATGGAGCTGGACTTAAAATAAACTGAAGCAGAAATGCCTCGCTGCTGGACCGTGTACATGATTCTTAATTTTCTGCTGTTTGTTTTGGTACCGTAATGCATTTGGACTTAAACTGGCTACTGGAAGATACAGTATGAACCATATGAAATTCTTGGTCTTTGGACCCTCACTGGAATCCTTTGCCTCTTCATCTTGATGTATTTCTTCATTCCCTCTCGTTTGTTCTTTCATGTGTGTAACTGGCGCGGATGTTTCAGATTTAAATATAGGCCACATGGAGAAGAACGGTCTCTATCTCCCCATCACAGCAGAGATAAATTCGACCCTTGAAATGTCTGTCTTCAGAAAAGCCATTGGTTTTCCAAGCTCCTCACCCCTCGCAGAGCTGACCTAAATCTGTCTGCAGTCAAGTCCTTTCTATTATACTCTTAGCACTTCTTTTTTTTTTTGCATACTATTTTTTTCTTTCTGTTAACTTGCTTACATAGATCATCATAGCTCACATGGGGTCCTATGTCAGGAAAAATAAAACTCTTTGTCAAAAAACTTATTTTAAAGATGCAGCATTTGTGCTTCTCTGGTTCTCTCCTTCAGTAAGAGCGTGTAGTGCTCTGTGTGTCTCAGATCTGGTACAATGTAACTTTGCTCACAATAACATGTTTGTCTGAGGCTGGCAATGTGGGGACAGCTGGGGCTAGATTCCCGGGCCGGCGAATCAAATTACCCCCTAACAGCGACCCTAACGTGAGGCTGCACTCCTTATAAGCCCCTTTGCTGGCCGCCAACTGTCTCACAGCAATCGGTGGGCCTCTAGGCTTCACCCCTATACTGACCCCTCATGTCTGTGTCCCCCTTTTTTCGGCCCACTAGCTTTTAGCAGGCCAATCCCCAGGCCTTTGGGACCCTATTCTGGCTGTGCCGTCCTTCCAAAGGCCCCTCTCATTGCCTCTCGTAAATCACCTCCCCACCCTCCAGGCCCATTCACTATTAAGTTAACAAAAAATACAACCTGTACAGTGCCAGGGGCCAGATACATATAGTTAGATTTATATCAATCTTGCTAAGGGGCTAATTTTATACTGGGGGGGGGGGTTAAACAATTGTAGATAGTAAGCCCACTTGAAACACCCGTGTTTTCTTGCAGCCGAGTCGTGGCTTATTAGATCAGCGATACGGCTGTTATTAAAATGCACTTAATATAACGCAAGTGCTTTTAATATATTATATGTGATAAGTGCTTGCATAGGGTAGAGATCAGCTAGTTTTTAGCTAGTTCCAGTTTGGGTATATGCAGAAATGCACCTTTAAACCACTCTAGCTTAACACAAGGATTATAATGTTAGACTAGCTGTTATGTAGTCCAGTCGTTGTGAACATTATACAAAATAATTTGGGGCTCTGAAATACAAAAAAACTGTACAATTACTGATAGACTTCTATTTATTGAAATGTGTTGAAGCTAGAGTATGCAGGTAAGTTATTAGAGATGTATGGTTATACACAAAATAACAAGACCTGTTGCTGCTTTAACCTTTAGACTGAAATTGTTAATTTGTGTTTTATCTATTGTTTAATGCTTACTGTGACGGGAGACAGGAACTTAACCGAGGTGATTAAGGCAAAAGGCAGGACAAAGCCGTTCAATAAAAACATTTTATTCCAGCCGAAGCCAGCAAGCCCAGCACAAAAACACAAATTAGAGCGATACTCACAAAAACAGGGCATACAGGGGTGAATTCTGACACAGTGCTGAGTGCCACATCAAACGGTTATCCAGGGCTTGCTTTCACTCTCCAATGGGGGTAGGGACTGTCCATACCAGGTAAAATTTGCGGCAGAGCGCTTTCAGAAGTCCAGCTGAAAAGTCTTGCTCCCGCGTCCATGACAAAGCCGCGCATCTTACTGCTTAAATTACCTACACGTTAGGATCCGAATGAGCCGTGGAGCGCTGATCGGGTTCCCTTATCTAGCTTCACCGCTGCCATAGAAAAGCATGGTAGAGGGGCTGGTGACCAATCACAGCGTGGCTGCTGTTCACTGACTAATCAGGAGGCAAGGGCTCGCCTGAATTACCCAGGGTCCGTGGAGGGAAGTTTAAACCGGGCAATGGGAGCAGCTAGAGAAAAAGAGATGTAATCGGGCGCTCCTAATTACTGGAAGGGTGTAGGGTTTAATGTGTATAATACACACTTAACACACCGAACAGTGCAATACAATACTTGTGCACATAAATTATGAAGTTAAAGTGAACAAATATTACAACATGTAAGTGATAACACCACATATTTGAGAGAATAACTAATTTATCATCAGCACAACCGATAGTGAATAAATCTCGTGTGGTAATAAATGAAAAGCAGCGCTAGAAAAAAAAATCCTCTGTAGATGGTTCCTTGGTCTTTACGATTCTTGTTGTCTTCCAGGTGAGGGGAGCACAGGGTGTTCACAGCAAATATATGAAAGAATAATAGAAAACACAATAGTGCGGCCAGTGCGATGAAATGAGGTTCCACTCACAAATATCCTCTAGGTTAAAGGCATGTCATAGATTCATTCTCTCTCTAACTGGAGCCGTAGTGGAAGGAGACATCCATGTTGGGCTCTCCAAGGTTAGGTTGCAATCCTCTTGTATAACTCCAAAAGCAAGGAAAGAAACTCGCATACACTGTAGTGTGGTGTGTTTCAATATATATTGTGAATAACAGCAGGTATAAGTATAGATCCACTCACATTGTACATGAGTACAGGGCATGGAACGAGTGCTGATCCGTGACGTCTCAATCCCCGGCGCACGTATCCCCTCCGTGTTCCTACGTCACTTCCGGTGCCGACTTGACTGTGGGCAGAAGCGGTCAGACGCGCTGGTACCGGTTGCCACGACTCCTTGTCGCGTTCTCTGCACAGTTTTGACAGATTGTACTCGTTTCACTAACATCTTCAGGAATCAATACATCCATTTCTATCTGGGTATTTATAGGCTTCCCACTCATTAGTATAAATAGCTTAGGTAAATGTTCATTATATTGTTATATTATTATTACATCGCCACTTCGATACTACCTCAATGGGAGCAGCCCCTCTAAGATGGACTTGGCAAAGGCTTCCCCCGGCTGCCAGGATATCTCCCGCTGGGCTGGCGCTGCTCTGGCTGGGGAGACACCCACATGCTCTGCTTTTTTGGTGGCTGCCCCCTCCCCCAGCTTGATCACCCCTAGCCCTAGACACCATCTCCTTTGTCCCTTCACATCTCCTCCCACTCCAGACCCAGCAGCATACCATGCCTGGGCTGTTGATTCATCCATGAATAGTTTTTACCTGGATGAAACAAGGATTTGTGCATTACAATAATACCAATATAGACTCTTACTGGTTTGAGTGACTGATTGGATTATATATTGGTATCGTGTGAACATTCACTTGATTTACAGCATCACTATTTTTTTTATTTTGTCTTACGATATCCACAATGTGATAACATACTATAGCATATGCATAGTAGATGAGCCGAGTGGGACATTTATTATAATATGATTTAGACTAAAAAAACGTAAAGACGCTTCATTTTACTTTTTATCGCAAGATTTAATTTTCTTCCTGGGGGGAGGGGAAGGGGGGGGGGGGGAGTGCAGACTCAGGATTGAGTTTATAAAAAGCTAGTAATATATACACTAAAGAGAATCCATATAATACCTCAAATTGAGGTGCACCCCTATAACTAAATGATGGTCTATATTACATTCAAAGCTGCAGACAAGCAATATCCTACGTGATTTTTTTTTTAAATAAAGCGGTTCTGTACTATTAAAAAAAATGCTACAAGTATTTTCTCATACAGCTCTGAATTATGTTTTTAATGTATTCTAATGTAACAAGCATTTTTCGTTTCTATAGCAACCATTTACAAAGTCATATCCCCTTCCTCTTTGAGCCCTGCCCTCTCTCTAGCAGTGCAACAATTGTGTCTAGTCTTCTTCTGGATCATGGGTGACCTTTCCTTGTCCTTATTGCGTAAACCCCTGTTTTTGCTTTTAGTCCTTTTAATTTTTTTGCTAATAGTTTATCGGCTTTGTTACCCTTTTCGTAGAACAGTTGCCGTGTTCATCTTAAAGCCGTTTCTACTTCGTGGTCACTGTCAGTCACGAAACGAGTTAGGAGAGGAGGAGCTTGGTGATGCCGTCTGTAGGAGATATTCCAGAGCAGTGAGTGGCGCAAAGCGGTGACGTCCCACGACGAGCGCCGGAACACACCACGGAGCATTGTGCAGTTTGGGCACTCCGTGGAGAGGTGATATGAGCGCTGACTCTTAATCCAAGGCTCTGAGGGAAATCTTTGCATGATGCGGACGGCATTTTAGTGATGTTCGTGCACTCACTGGTTATGTGAGTATTTTATTGGCTGTGTTAGCTGTTTTAAAATAAATTGTTTGTGCCTTCTACACTATTCTGTGCTTCTTGCTCTCTCCATGTGACCAACTGCAACCATTGGGGGAAGTACCTGATAGCAATTGTAACTCGGAGCAGAGAGACCAACACGTGGGATTCGTGTTGACAGATAAGAAGGGGTTAAAGCACAGATTGTCTCCACTGCACGGTTATTTGATGGATTGTAAGTAGGCACTATCATTGCCTGCTTGAGTGTGTCGTAGTTCTGAGATACCGCGCAATGGTGTGCTTGTTTAATTTCTTCTAGGAGGAGTTGCCAGCAATTCCATCTCCATCAATTGGACATTCAGGGGAGGGTCCCATAAAGGACATTAACCGTCACATGGACGTTACATCCCATGGACTGTGTGATATTTAAGCGCCATATTTAGATAAAACATTGAAACATTCGTAGTGATATCTTTAGTACCTGCCCTTAATAGCCATACCAGGTTTTGAATCCAGCGTGTCGAGCATTGAGCTTTATAAAGGGGCATGTCATCAGGTGGCAGGTTTTTTTTCTCTCCCGTCGTCAGGCGGCGTTTTCTTTCTCTCTCGTCGTCAGGCGGCGTTTTCTTTCTCTCCCATCGTCAGGCGGCGTTTTCTTTCTCTCCCCTCGTCAGGCGGCGTTTTCTTTCTCTCCCATCGTCAGGCGGCGTTTTCTTTCTCTCCCCTCGTCAGGCGGCGTTTTCTTTCTCTCCCATCGTCAGGCGGCGTTTTCTTTCTCTCTCGTCGCCAGGCAGTGGGTTTTTTTCTCTTGTCATCAGGCGGCGGCTTTTTTTTCTCGTCAGGCGGCATTTTTTTTCTCCCGTCAGGCGGCGGTTTTTTTTCTCTCTCGTCGTCAGGTTGCTATCAAAAGGGCCTGATCACTAGGATCTATGCGGGAGTGGAGTCAGCTGTGGACACCTCTGATCATGACTACATGACAAGATGGGCCACAGATCTTAATATTGAAATAGAAAGAGACGAATGGGAGGACATATGGGAATTTGCCTCCAAAACATCCATGTGCTCTATACTTAAAGAAAATATCTATAAAATGATGTATTATTGGTACCTCACCCCAGCACGCTTGAAGCGGATATACCCTCTGGTGTCTGATCTCTGTTGGGGAGTATGTGGACAGAAGGGCGACATGGTCCACATTTGGTGGTCATGCCCGGTTATCCAAAATTACTGGGAAATGATCCAAGCCCTTATTAGGGAAGTTACGGACCTTTCTGTTCCTATCGACCCGTTGGTTTTCCTATTAGCAAAGCCTGTAAAAGAGCCAGGTGAAAAAGCTAATCTCATTTATTCTTACGGCAGCAAGGTGTCCTATTGCGGCCTAATGGAAGAAATTAGCCCACCCTTCTAGGAGAGCGGTTATAGGGGGAATCAACAAGGTTATGGAAATGGAAAAGATGGCTTTCCTGAGACAGTCGGCTGAAGACTTCTACAGGACTTGGGAACCGTGGGTAGCTCAGAGACCTGGCCGGAACTAGGACCCACTGTAGCAGAGTTCTAGAGACAAAATAAAGGACCCGACGCCTCAATACCCAAAAATATCAATGCTCCGACTATGTGTAAGGAACGAGTTGGGCCAGTGGATCGGCGGACCGCCCCCTCCTCCTCTACTTTGCCCATCCCTCCTCCTCCTGCTTTCCCACTCCCCCTTTTTACCTTGTCCTCCCCCTCACCCCGCCTTCCCCCTTGTCATGTCCTTCCCTCTTCTTCTAAGTTCTTTCCTTTCTCTAATTTCCTCTCTAGACCCATCCAATCACAAAGATGAAACCCACTGGTTGGGCCGAGCTCGACTCTGCTTATAGATGGGTAGGAAAATGTAATCTATTGTTATATCAGTGAAAGGGAGAGAATTGTACTAGGCATATGTCATGATCGGGGTATGAGGGGTTAATGGGATCTGTGTATATGTTGATCTGCATCCCCCTGCTTCAGCAGAATTGCCCCAGGTCTGAGATGTATTTCCCCAGCAGTCTGTGTTATATTACTATGTGTGTATAAATCATGTTGGGAGGGAAAGGGTTAACCATATTGTGTATATGTGGATCTGCATTTCCCCGCTTCAGCCAAATTGTCCCAGGTCTTAGATGTATTACCCCAGCAGTACAGTGTGTTATTGTATATATCCTGTTATCATGATATGGATATGAGGGGTTAATGGGATCTGTGTATATGTTGATCTGAATTCCCCCACTTCAGCAGAATTCATTGCTATGTTATGTATTAACATGGAGAGAGGGGTTAACTGTGTATTTGTCATAATGTAAACCCCATAGAACCATATCTCTGTATGTGTTTGTGCTACAAGGCTGACATTTTGATATGTTTTCCTATGCAACGAACACAGGTTGCATACATACCTTTAATCTGATTTATGACATGTGAAATATAGTTATGAGTTATCGCTGTTTTTAGTATAACTGTGGTTTGGAAGCATGCCAAATGGCCGCTTTGATATGTAATTGTACAATCAAAGGAGGTTACTTGAAAGGCTTTGTTGTGGAGAAGTTCTCAGAGGTGAGAAAAAACATGTACATCAATAGAGGTGACTCGCCTCATTGCCTATGAAGCCAGCTCTCACAGATGGATACTAACCATTGTGACCTGTCAAACGTAACACCCTACATGAAAGACCCCTGCCCAATAAGCATTTTTGCTAGACAGGATGACAACGAAGGCATCAGGTCATAGTTTTTTTTATAAATGGGCTGGCCAAGTAGCTACAGGGGAGGGGTGTATTAATGGGGGGCTGGGTAAACCCTGCTTCTCGCGTTACCTGGCAACCTGTGATTGAGACAAGGTAATTGTTCACCAATAACTGAAATGCCATGTTAGGAATGGGGGGCCTGTGTCTAAATGTTGCTTGCAGCCCTTATTCCTGTGCTTGTCGTGCTTGTCGTGACCTATAACAACTAAGGAGCTGCTATTCGGCTGAATATCTCCTTGTCCAACCCCAGTAGGTGTAAATATTTCTGTAATGTTATTTGCTTGATTTATTGTCTGTTCTGCTCATAGGAAATAAACTCATTCAGTTTACTATATCCTAGTCTTGGTCAATCTGGCCCGGTTATTCTATATATTGTCTGTTCTCTCATGACAGTACACTGGCGACACACTTTATTCGAGCTCGGCTAGTCCCACGAATTCGGGTATACCCGGGTGTATTGAGGTTTGTGACTGTTTTCTGCCCGAGTGCATTGAGGTATTTTCCAGGCAGGGATTGAAGCATTTTATTCCCGCTGGCTGCAATACTGCACAGTATATATATATAAACTGCATTACAATTCATGAATTTATGCCATCTGGTAGACACGCGAAGCATTGCAGCCTATTAAATCCTAATCATTATCATTTAACAGATCAGCCGCCCGTCAGCCAGGCATGAACCCAGGCTGGGAAGGCAAACGCAACGGGGCTTGTCAGAGGTGAGGAGCGGCGCATTCCAGGTATCTGCCAGGTACATACTGGGTATTTGCTCGAATAAAGTGTGTCGGTGCAGTAGATGCCAAGATTTTTTATATGTAATAGAAAATCATTGTGAGATAAATGCGCACCTTGAGATCTGTAACCAAAGTAATGATGTACTTTCACTTTTCTGTTTTTTCGATGCATTTAATAAAATTTGAGTACAAAAAAAAGAGACAATTCACATATCTTTTTGAATCAATGACAAAAGCTTTTATATTCTTGTTGCTGCGCTTAGTGTTTCTATAGAGGCAGATCTGCAACAGGAGAATTTGGTGACGTTGTGTGGTAATGTATATAATTGGAGCAGATAGTTGGCTCCCACAACTGACCCCCACCCCTGCCCCCCCCCCCCCCCCCCCCCCAGGAACACAAAATGCCTTTTAATGCAGTCTAGACAACCTTCAAAACGCAGAAATGAGAGCTGGTTCACTGGTTGGTGCATGATCTCCCGCTTACTCATAGGTCTTTACAAGCTGATACAAGCAGAGCAGGCTGCCTAGCCAGCTCCCACTAATGTGTGACATCAGGTAGAATCCTATTTTCTCCACTATGCCTGTCCAGCGGCCTGGGAAGTCATGTTTGATGATGACACGCAAACAAAGGGTTAGTTGAGTCCTGAGAACAGAAACACTATTAGAAATTTATTCTAAACATTCGGATATTCCCTATTACGGACAACACTTTCTGCAGGCACTTTCCTACAGGGTGCCCACACTAAAAGAGGCACGCTGTATTTACTTGCAGGAGTTCTGCAGCTCTTTTAGTGTGGACACACTATATTAGCAAACAGAATGGAGCAACAGATGAGGTGGCACTGGCAGAATTGAATAGAAGCTTCATGTTCATTATGCTAAACTGAACATGTTCTTGTCACACTCATGAAAGCAAAGCTGATACAAGCCCTGACCTGGCAATTAACAATGTCATTATTTGTATCAGCTCTCAATCCCACAGACGGTAAACTCCTCACCTTGAATCCTCTGCCTCCCATTGAGTATATAAAGGAAATTATATCCTCCTTTATGTAAATATGCTTTACCTCACTAAATCTGGACAACGGATGATTCCCTCCACAATGTTATCCCGGATCTCCTGACGGTCGTTTTCATGGATATTGAATGGAAAGACAACTTCTCCTGCCAGAGGCTCTCAATCTGGCCAGTACTGAGACACCATGTTCTTCAGATATATAGCAGCTACCAAAGAGATAGAGATTCTGTGTGAGTCGACAGACATAGCTACCAGACAGACGGACCAAGACCCTCTGTGTGCAGACCCCCTTTCTAATGCTCTCTGCGAGCAGGCTGACAATTTAAGCTAAACAGACAGATGTGGCCTATATTATCACATTCACACACCAATATGTAAGGGCAGCAGAAATGGAGTATGAATAATAAGTGGTCGTCATGTTTCAGTGAATAAACTGATATGTATTAGTAAAAGTCAGAGTGCAGTGTTTAATAATCTAATAAACTGCACACAAAAAATATATATCAAGCAAAAATAAGTAAAAAAACATTTGATGCTAGTTAGTGAAGTTTATGGATTTGTATATGGGAAGCCCCGTCTGTGTATTGGCTGCACAATCTGGGATGTATTCTTTAAGAAAAACCATGCTAAAAGATCAGGAGGAAGTATATTCTGATCCCAATGGAAATTCTATTACACCTAAAACTAGTAGGTAATATCCACCTCTTCTAACGCTGCAGTACTTAATCAATGTAGCATAATCCCCATCAGTAAATATCAAAATACATTTAGATTAGCCTTTTACTTAGGGTGACCACCCGTCCCCCTTTTGCCGGTACAGTCCCGGTTTTTCGGGAGCTGTACCGGTTTTCTGTGTGTACCGGAAATGTCCCGGATTTTCCTCAATGTGTCCCCATTTATTTATTTTTGTCGCCGGCGGTGCGCGAGTAATTAGCTGTGGTGCACTGTGCGCTGTGCGCGAGTCTGCGGCGGCGGCGCGGAGGAGGAGACTGCAGCAGCCCGGCTGGTAAGTATTTTTTTTTTTTTAATGCCAATCCCCCCCCCCCCCCGGCAGTTTCCTACCTTGTTGGCCAATCCCCTGCGTCCCGGCATTAAGCCCCGCCCCCCGGCATCATCCTTCACCAAGGACCGGTGGAATGGATGGAAGGAAGGGTGCCTGGGGGCGGGGCTTCCGCTTCCTGCGGCAGAGCACACGTGGTGTGTGTCTCTGCCCACGGCTCCTGGCTCTTCTGCGCTGTGTTTCCCCCCCTCTGCCCGCCCGGGGGGATAGGAGGTGGGTTTTTGATCCTTTGCCTCCTGTCCTGGCGCTCCCTTCCCCCCCCCCCCCCTGTCCCCTTGGTTCGGGAGATGGGCGCGGGGGCTGGCAGTGGTGGCTGCGCGGTGTTCCCCCATTCTGCCCCGGGAGCCCGTGGCTGCCCTCCGGGGGAGGGGGGGCGGCAGTTTACCTTTGTGTCCCGGCGCTCCTATCCCCCCTCCCCCCCCCCCCCCCTAGGTGCGGGAGATGGGCGCTGGGGTGGGTGCAGGGGGAGGCGGAGAGCCACCTGCTCGTGGCTGCCTCTGTCTGTACTCCAGTCTGTGTGTGTGTGTGTGTGTGTGTGTGTGTACCAGTGTCTGTGTGTGTGTGTGTGTACCAGTGTGTGTGTGTGTGTGTGTGTGTGTGTGTGTGTGTGTGTGTGTGTGTGTGTGTGTGTGTGTGTGTGTGTGTGTGTGTGTGTGTGTGTGTGTGTGTGTATGTACCAGTGTGTGTACCAGTGTGTGTGTGTGTGTGTGTGTGTGTGTACCAGTGTGTGTGTGTGTGTACCAGTGTGTGTGTGTGTGTGTGTGTGTGTGTGTACCAGTGTGTGTGTGTGTGTGTGTGTGTGTGTACCAGTGTGTGTGTGTGTGTGTGTGTGTACCAGTGTGTGTACCAGTGTGTGTGTGTACCAGTGTGTGTGTGTAGCAGTGTGTGTGTACCAGTGTGTGTGTACCAGTGTGTGTGTGTGTGTGCCAGTGTGTGTGTGTGTGTACCCGTGTCTGTCTCCCCATCTCCCTCCCCCTCTCCCTCCCCCTCTCTCCCTCCCTCTCTGTCCCTCTCCCTCTCTGTCCCTCTGTCTCTGTCTCTCTCTGTCTCTCTCACCCTCTGTCTCTCTCACCCTCTGTGTCTCTCACCCTCTGTCACCTTCTCTCTCTCTGTGTCACCCTCTCTCTGTGTCACCCTCTCTCTCTCTGTGTCACCCTCTCTCTCTCTCTCTGTGTCACCCTCTCTCTCTCTCTGTGTCACCCTCTCTCTCTCTCTGTGTCACCCTCTCTCTCTCTCTCTGTGTCACCCTCTCTCTCTCTCTGTGTCACCCTCTCTCTCTCTCTGTGTCACCCTCTCTCTCTCTCTCTGTGTCACCCTCTCTCTCTCTCTCTCTGTGTCACCCTCTCTCTCTCTCTCTGTGTCACCCTCTCTCTCTCTCTCTCTCTCTCTGTGTCACCCTCTCTCTCTCTCTGTGTCACGCTCTCTCTCTCTCTGTCACGCTCTCTCTCTCTCTGTCACGCTCTCTCTCTCTGTCACGCTCTCTCTCTCTGTCACGCTCTCTCTCTCTGTCACGCTCTCTCTCTCTGTCACCCTCTCTCTCTCTGTCACCCTCTCTGTCTCTCTCTCTCTGTCACCCTCTCTCTGTCTCTCTCTCTGTCTCTCTCTGTCTGTCTCTCTCACCCTCTGTCTCTCTCACCCTCTGTCTCTCTCACCCTCTGTCTCTTTCACCCTCTGTCTCTCTCACCCTCTGTCTCTCACCCTCTGTCTCTCTCACCCTCTGTCTCTCTCACCCTCTGTCTCTCTCACCCTCTGTCTCTCTCACCCTCTGTCTCTCTCACCCTCTGTCTCTCTCACCTTCTGTCTCTCTCACCCTCTGTCTCTCTCACCCTCTCTCTGTCTCTCTCACCCTCTCTCTGTCTCTCTCACCCTCTCTCTGTCTCTCTCACCCTCTCTCTGTCTCTCTCACTCTCTCTCTGTCTGCCTCTCTCTCTCACCCTCTCTGTCTGCCTCTCTCTCTCACCCTCTCTCTGTCTGCCTCTCTCTCTCACCCTCTCTCTCTCACACCCTCTCTCTCTCTGTCACCCTCTCTCTGTCTCTGTCACCCTCTCTCTGTCTCTGCCTGCCTCTCTCTGTCACCCTCTCTCTCTCTGTCACCCTCTCTCTCTCTGTCACCCTCTCTCTCTCTCTGTCACCTTCTCTCTCTCTGTCACCCTCTCTCTCTCTGTCACCCTCTCTCTCTCTGTCACCCTCTCTCTCTCTGTCACCCTTTCTCTCTCTGTCACCCTTTCTCTCTCACACCTCTCTCTCTCTCTCACCTCTCTCTCTCACCCTCTCTCTCACCCTCTGTCTCTCTCACCCTCTGTCTCTCTCACCCACTCTGTCTCTCTCACCCACTCTGTCTCTCTCATCCACTCTCTGTCTCTCTCACCCACTCTCTGTCTCTCTCACCCACTCTCTGTCTCTCTCACCCACTCTCTGTCTCTCTCACCCACTCTCTGTCTCTCTCACCCACTCTCTGTCTCTCTCACCCACTCTCTGTCTCTCTCACCCACTCTCTGTCTCTCACCCACTCTCTGTCTCTCTCACCCACTCTCTGTCTCTCTCACCCACTCTCTGTCTCTCTCACCCTCTCTCTGTCTCTCTCACCCTCTCTCTCTCTCTCTCTCACCCTCTCTCTCTCAAACCCTCTCTCTCTCAAACCCTCTCTCTCTCAAACCCTCTCTCTCTCACCCTCTCTCTGTCTCTCTCACCCTCTCTCTGTCTCTCTCACCCTCTCTCTGTCTCGCTCACCCTCTCTCTGTCTCTCTCACCCTCTCTCTGTCTCTCTCTCTCCCTCTCTCTCTGTCTCTCTCTCTCCCTCTCTGTCTCTCTCTCTCCCTCTCTGTCTCTCTCCCTCTCTCTCTGTCTCTCTCCCTCTCTCTCTGTCTCTCTCACCCTCTCTCTCTCTGTCTCTCTCACCCTCTCTCTCTCTGTCTCTCTCACCCTCTCTCTCTCTCTCTCACCCTCTATCTCTGTCTCTGTCTGTCTCTGTCTGTCTCTGTCTCTCTCTGTCTGTCTCTGTCTGTCTCTGTCTCTCTCACCCTCTCTCTCTCTGTCTCTCTCACCCTCCCTGTCATATTTTAACTGCCGTATACCTACACCGAAGTAACCTACCCTTCTTTCTTCCAGATCTGACTCACGTTTCACACGGGAGACCTCGAAAGACAGGTAGGGAACATCTCCCCTCCAGTATAGTACCTTGAGGGACTGCGGATCAGGTAAGATCCCAGGCGGGATTGCTGCTTTAGAAATTGTGAAGAGGGGGCATCCAGACACTGGTTAAGGGGTTCAGAATCATTCACATCTGGGTTTTTTTTTGTTCGATTAGTGAGGTCAACACACACACACACACACACACACAACTATGTAACAAAGACTAATGGTCGTAAGTATAAGTGTACTACAATAAATAAACTGTTATGTAAAAAAAAAAATGTCCCGGTTTTTCATTTTCAAAATCTGGTCACCCTACTTTTACTACACTGTCTAAACACATGGCGGAAAGATGATTTTCATATGCAAGTCTGATTAATAAAGTTATTATTGCTTTTACCTGATAAGGCAGAGTCTTGGTTTTAACCAACGGTTAAATGATTAGCTATTTAAGTTGAGATCCAAATGCTTTCTGGTAGCTGATTTATGTTACTCCGCTTCTAGTCAAGGTACGGTGTCGTGTATTTTTGTGGGGTATACAAATTAAACATTCATGTTTCTACAGGAAGCACCCTCCCTGTTCCATAAAAATGTCTTAAATTGGTTCAATATACTTGACTGGGTGCCAAGGTGCGTCGTCAGGCAGCGTTTTTTTCTCTCGTCGTCAGGCAGTGTTTTTTTCTCTCGTCGTCAGGCAGTGTTTTTTTCTCTCGTCAGGCAGCGTTTTTTTTTCTCTTGTCAGGCTGCATTTTTTTTTATCTCTCGTCGTCAGGTGGTTTTTTTTCCTCTTGTCGTCAAGCGGCGTTTTTTTCTCTCTCGTCAGGCGGCGTTTTTTTTTCTCTCGTCAGGCAGCGTTTTTTTTTCTCTTGTCAGGCAGCGTTTGTTTCACGTCATCAGACGGCGTTTTTTTCTCTCGTCAGGCGGCGTTTTTTTCTCTTGTCGTCAGGCGGCGTTTTTTTAATCTCTCATTGTCAGGCGGCGTTTTTTTTCCTCTCTTCTTACATTTTTTTTTTCTCGCCGTGAGACGGTGTTTTTTTTCTCATTGTCAGGCGGCGATTTTTTTTTTTTTCTCGTTGTCAGTCGGTGTTTTTTTTTCACTTGTCGTCAGGCAGCGGTTTTTTTTCTATCGGCTTTAGGCGGCGTTTCTTTTCTCGTTGTCAGGCTGCGTTTTTTTTTCTCTCGTCATGTTGCGTTTTGTTTTCTCTTGTCAGGAGGCGTTTTTTTCTCACGTTGACAGGCGGCGTTTTTTTTTTTCTCTCAGCGTCAGGCGGCGTTTTTTTCCCTCATTGTGAAGCGGCATTTTTTTCTCTCTCGACGTCAGGTGGCGTTTTTTTTTCTCGTCGGCTGTGGATTTTTTTCTCTCGTTGTCAGGCGGCGTATTTTTCTCTCGTCGTCAGTCGGCGTTTTTTTTCTCTCTCGTCAGACGGCGTTTTTTTTCTCTTGTCAGGCGGCGGGTTTTTTTGATCTCTCGTCGTCAGACGGCGTTTTTTTAAATCTCTCGTTGTCAGGCGGTGTTTTTTTCCTCTCGTCGTCAGACGGGTTTTTTTTTTCTCGTCGTGAGACAGCGTTGTTTTTCTCATTGTCATGAGACTTTTTTTTTCTCTCGGCGTCAGGCGGCGTTTTATTTTCTCTCGTCAGCCGGTGTTTTTTTTTCTCTCATCATCAGGCGGCGTTTTTTTTTCTCTTGTCGTCAGGCAGCGTTTTTTTTTCTCGGTGTCAGGCAGCGTTTTTTTTCTCTCGTCGTCAGGCGGCATTTTATTTTCTCACGTCAGACAGCGGCGTTTTTTTTATCTCTCGTCGTCAGGAGGCGTTTTTTTCTCTCGTTGTCAGGCGGCGTTTTTTTTAATCTCTCGTCATCAGGCGGCGTTTTTTTCTCTCGTCGGGCGGCTTTTTTTTTTATTTCGTCGTCAGGCGGCGTTTTTTTCTCTCGTTGTCAGGCGGCGTTTTTTTTCCTCTCGTTGTCAGGCGGCGTTTTTTTCTCTCGTCGGGCGGCTTTTTTTTTATTTCGTCGTCAGGCGGCGTTTTTTTCTCTCGTTGTCAGGCGGCGTTTTTTTTCCTCTCGTTGTCAGACGGTGGTTTTTTTTCTCTCGGCGTCATGTTGCGTTTTTTCTCTCTCTTCAGGCAGCGTTTTTTTCTCGTCGTCAGGCAGCGGTTTTTTTTCTTTCGGCGTCAGGCGGCGTTTTTTTCTCTGGTCGTCAGGCGGCGTTTTTTTTCTCTTGTCAGGCAGCGTCTTTTTCTCGTCGTCAGGCGGCGTTTTTTTTAATCTCTCGTCGTCAGGCGCCGTTTTTTTCTCTCGTCGTCAGGCGGCGTTTTTTTTTATTTCGTTGTCAGGCGGCGTTTTTTTTTTCTCGTTGTCAGGCGATGTTTTTTTTCTTTCGTCGTCATGTTGCGTTTTTTTTCTCTCGTCAGGCAGCGTTTTTTTTCTCTCGTCAGGCAGCGTTTTTTTCTCGTTGTCAGACGGCGTTTTTTTCTCGGCGTCAAATGGCGTTTTTTTTCTTCTATTGTCAGGCGGCATTTTTTTTTATCTCTCATCGACATGCGGCGTTTTTTTAATCTCTCGTTGTCAGGCGGCGTTTTTTTAATCTCGTTGTCAGGCGGCTTTTTTTCTCTCGTTGTCAGGCGGCGTTTTTTTTTTATTTCGTCGTCAGGCGGCGTTTTTTTTCTCTCGTTAGGCAGCGTTTTGTTTCCTCTCGTTGTCAGGGCGGCGTTTTTTTTCTCTCATCGTCATGTTGCGTTTTTTTTCTCTCGTCGGGCAGCGTTTTTTTCTCGTCGTCAGGCAGCGTTTTTTTTCCTTTCGTTGTCAGGCGGCGTTTTTTTTTATTTCGTCGTCAGGCGGCGTTTTTTTTCTCTCGTTGTCAGGCGGCAATTTTTTTTATTTCGTCGTCAGGCGGAGTTTTTTTTCTCTCGTCGTCAGGCGGCGTTTTTTTTCTCTCATCGTCATGTTGCGTTTTTTTTCTCTCGTCAGGCAGCGTTTTTTTTTCGTCGTCAGGCAGCGTTTTTTTTCTCTAGTTGTCAGGCAGCGTTTTTTTTCTCTAGTTGTCAGGCAGCGTTTTTTTTCTCTAGTTGTCAGGCAGCGTTTTTTTTCTCTAGTTGTCAGGCAGCGTTTTTTTTCTCTAGTTGTCAGGCAGCGTTTTTTTCTCTCGTCATCAGGCGGTGGTTTTTTTCTCTCTCGTTGTCAGGCGTCGTTTTTTTTTATTTCGTCGTCAGATGGCGTTTTTTTTCTCTCGTTGTCAGGAGGCGTTTTTTTTCTCTCGTTGTCAGGTGGCGTTTTTTTTTTCTCTCGTCGTCAGGCAGCGTTTTTTTTTCTCGTTGTCAGGCTGCGGTTTTTTTTCTTGCGTCGTCATGTTGTGTTTTTTTTCTCTTGTCGTCAGGAGGTGTTTTTTTCTCGTTGTCAGGCGGCGTTTTTCTTTAATCTCTCGTTGTCAGGCGGCGTTTTTTTCTCGTCGGCAGACGGTGGTTTTTTTCTTCTATTGTCAGGCGGCATTATTTTTTAATCTCTCGTCGTCAGGCAGCGTTTTTTTCTCGTCGTCAGGCAGCGTTTTTTTTTCTTTCGGCGTCAGGCGGCGTTTTTTTTCTCGTTGTCAGGCTGCGTTTTTTTTTCTCTCGTCGTCATGTTGCGGTTTTTTTTCTCTTGTCGTCAGGAGGCGTTTTTTTCTCTCGTCGTCAGGCGGCGTTTTTTTTCCTCTCGTTGTCAGGTGGGTTTTTTTTCTCGTCGTGAGACGGCGTTTTTTTTCTTATTGTCAGGCGCGATTTTTTTTTTTCTCGTCGTCAGGCGGTGGTTTTTTTTTCTCTCGTCGACCGGCAGCGTTTTTTTTCATTCGGCGTCAGGCGGCGTATTTTTAATCATTGTCAGGCTGCGTTTTTTTTTCTTTCGGCGTCATGTTGCGGTTTTTTTTCTCTTGTCGTCAGGAGGCGTTTTTTGTCTCTCGGCGTCAGGCGGCTTTTTTTCCACTCGTCCTCAAGCAGTTTTTTTTTCCTCTCGTCGTCAGGCGGCGGTTTTTTAATCTCTCGTCGTCAGGCGGCGTTTTCTTCTCTCGACGTCAGGTGGCGTTTTTTTCTCCCATTGTCAGGCGGCGTTTTGTTTTCTCTCGTTGTCAGGCGGTGTTTTTTTCTCGTCGTCTGACGGCGGTTTTTTTTCTCTCGTCAGGCGGCGTTTTTTTCTCGTCGTCAGACGGCGGTTTTTTTTCTTCTATTGTCAGGCGGCGTTTTTTCTCTCGTCGTCAGGCGGCGTTTTTTTTCTCGTCGTTTGCGGTTTTTTTTCTCGTTGTCAGATGGCGGTTTTTTTTCTCTCGTCATCAGGTGGCGTTTTTTCTCTTATCATCAGGCGGCGTTTTTTTTCTCTCGTCGTCAGGCAGCATTTTATTTTCTCACGTCAGGCGGCGGCGTTTTTTTTATCTCTCGTCGTCAGGAGGCGTTTTTTTCTCTCGTTGTCAGGCGGCGTTTTTTTTAATCTCTCGTTGTCAGGCGGCGTTTTTTTCTCGTCGGCAGAAGGTGTTTTTTTTCTTCTATTGTCAGGCAGCGTTTTTTTTTTATCTCTCGTGGTCAGGCGGCGTTTTTTTAATCTCTCGTCGTCAGGCGGCGTTTTTTTCTCTCGTCAGGCGGCTTTTTTTTCTCTCGTTGTCAGCCGGTGTTTTTTTTCCTCTCGTTGTCAGGCAATGTTTTTTTCCTCATTGTCAGGCAGCGATTTTTTTTTCCACTCGTCCTCAAGCGGCATTTTTGTCTCTCTCGTCGTCAGGCGGCGTTTTTTTTTCTCCCATTGTCAGGCGGCGTTTTGTTTTCTCTCGTTGTCAGGCGGTGTTTTTTTTCTCTCGTCAGGCAGCGTTTTTTTCTCTCGTCAGGCAGCGTTTTTTTCTCTCGTCAGGCAGCTTTTTTTCTCGTCGTCTGACGGCGGTTTTTTCTCGTCGTTAGACGGCGGTTTTTTTTCTTCTATTGTCAGGCGGCGTTTTTTCTCACGTCGTCAGGTGGCGGTTTTTTTCTCGTCGTCTGCGTTATTTTTCTCGCTGTCAGACGGCGGTTTTTTTTCTCTCTCATCGTCCAGCGGCGTTTTTTTTCTCTTGTCGTCAAGCGGCGTTTTATTTTCTCTCGTCGTCAGCCGGTGTTTTTTTTTCTCACGTCAGGCGGCGGCATTTTTTTTTATCTCTCGTCGTCAGGAGGCGTTTTTTTCTCTCGTTGTCAGGCGGCGTTTTTTTTAATCTCTCGTTGTCAGGCGGCGTTTTTTTCTCGTCGTCAGACGGTGTTTTTTTTCTTCTATTGTGAGGCAGCGTTTTTTTTTTATCTCTCGTCGTCAGGCGGCGTTTTTTTTCTCTCGTCAGGCGGCTTTTTTTTTATTTGTCGTCAGGCGGCGTTTTTTTCTCTCGTTGTCAGGCGGCGTTTTTTTCTCTCGTTGTCAGGCGGTGTTTTTTTTCCTCTCGTTGTCAGACGGTGGTTTTTTTTCTCTCTCGTCGTCAGGCAATGTTTTTTTTTCTCATTGTCAGGCAGCGATTTTTTTTTCCACTCGTCCTCAAGCGGCATTTTTGTCTCTCTCGTCGTCAGGCGTCGTTTTTTTTTTTCTCGTCGGCTGCGGTGTTTTTTCTCTTGTTGTCAGGCGGCGTTTTTTTCTCTTGTCGTCAGGCGGCGTTTTATTTTCTCTCGTCGTCAGCTGGTGTTTTTTTTTCTCTCGTCATCAGGCGGCCTTTTTTTCTCGCGTCATAAGGCGACGTTTTTTTTTCTCTTGTCAGGCAGCGTTTTTTTTTCTCGGTGTCAGGTGGCATTTTTTTCTCTTATCATCAGGCGGTGTTTTTTTTCTCTCATCGTCAGGCGGCATTTTATTTTCTCACGTCAGACGGCGGCGTTTTTTTAAACTCTCGTCGTCAGGAGGCGGTTTTTTCTCTCTCGTCGTCAGGCGGCTTTTTTTTCTCCCGTTGTGAGACCGCGTTTTTTTTCTCATTGTCAGGTAGCGATTTTTTTTTTCTCGTCGGCTGCATTTTTTTTTTCTCCTGTCAGGCGGTGTTTTTTTTATCTCTAGTCGGAAGGGGAGAGGGGGCTCGTCTCGCGGGAGGAAGGGGAAAGCGGGCTCGGCTCGCGGGAGGAAGTAGAAAGCGGGCTCGGCTCGCGGGAGGAAGGGGAGAGCGGGCTCAGCTCGCGGGAGGAAGGGGAAAGCGGGCTCAGCTCGCGGGAGGAAGGGGAAAGCGAGCTCGGCTCGCGGGAGGAAGGGGAAAGCGGGCTAGGTTCGCGGGAGGAAGGGGAGAGCGGGCTCGGCTCGCGGGAGGAAGGGGAGAGCGGGCTTGGCTCGCGGGAGGAAGGGGAGAGCGGTCTCGGCTCGTGGGGGGTTGGAGAGCGGGCTCGGCTCGCGGGGACAGGGAAAGGGGGCTCGGGAGGAGGGGTGGGATAGCAGCCGCCACCGCGGGCCGCACAGTGAGGGCCAGCGGGCCACATGCGGCTCGCGTGTTGTGCAGGCCTGCTTTAAATGAAAAAATGTCCCACAGCAAATTCTCAATACTGAGTCCAGTATTCCGGATATTATACTGGAAATAATTGTCACTCAACAAGTAGTGTGACTGTCTCCTCACATAAAAGAAACTTGTGTTACCCTGTCCATCATATGGGGCGTAATCCGTTAGGTAAGAAATAGTCTATCTACCAATTTCAGTGATAGATCAATGGACAGGCCCCTAAAATACGAGACAGGGAAATGCCTAATGGAACATATTTACCGGGTGAAGCAGATGATTCAAGCGTTGACAGGAACCCTCTCAGTCGTTGGCACGGAGCTGGTGTTGCAGTGCTCTACATACCGACCTCTGGTTCTCCTCGATCCATGGAGGGGGGCTGCGCCATTGCCTCAGGTGTCCCCAGGAAATCTCTCGGTCGTTGGCACTCAGATGAAATGGCAGTGCTCTATGTGTCGACCTCCGGTGTCCTCCGATTCACGGAAGGTAGCTGACCCACTCACATGTATTCGTTTGCTTGCTTCTCTCTCAGTAATATCCCTTTAGATCACAGCTCTCACCAGTCTCATGTCTCTCCATAGAACAGCACTATCCTCCTGCACAAGTATAACTGTGTGCTACCGCAAACATGCACACTAAGCAGCACCTGGATTCAATGACATCACACCTACCATGCACCAGCCTCATCTCTCCGTGGTAAAGGAATCAGTAACAATGCTTCCGGTGTGCGGTGTCGAGGCAGGAACAGATAGGAGAAGCCTCGGATAATGATGAACGGAACCAAGTTGACTTTAGAGAATATATTAAAATAAAGGATCAAACAGGGAACATGTAACTGTCTAGAGTATATCTCCTGCTATTAACCCTACGCGTTTTGTCTAATACATAGACTTCTTCAGGGGTATGAAAACAAAAAAAAGTTCATCCGTGATAAAATAGACTTCAAAGAGGGAAATGTCTTTCGTTATAGGAACAAGAATAAGAGAGGAAAAGTAGAACTAAACAATCCTGAGTCATCCACTGATTGGGAACAATCTGCAAGTGAGGGGGAACAAGATGCAGAAAGCAGAGTACCCCTCGCATCCCCCTCTGGTAATACCTTTCCTTTTTTATAGGCACCTAGCTATCCCTCAGAGCACCTAGGAAGAGGAAGACCAGGCGGGGGAAGGGAGGGCTTTCTAAGGAATCGGAAAGTCTGGGTCAAACGAGACCACGGGGATCCAAAAAGACCAGACAGAAACAACCAAGTAATTAACTTCTCCAATAAAGTCCTTAACAATCACCACATTGAGTTACTATCTAAAGGTCTATATTTATCACCGACACACAAACTAGACATCTTTGAATGTATCAAGGATGTAAATGTCTTCTCTAGACAGTTACTATTATATAAATTCTTCCATAGACAACAACAAAATAATTATCGTGATACACCTTTTGAAGAATTTGATCAGATAGACTTTGAATGTCTTAAAACATTAGACAGTCTCCTAGAGGAGAATGAGAGAGGACCTGTTGAGGGCCCCTTTACCAATTTAAGAGACAAATCAAAATTTACACCTCCTTTTGAAATGAGTTCAAATGTGGACACTTTTTCAAAAATGGTTACAGCGGATATTCAAAAACATCCAAGATCCTATGCGAATACTAATTTGACCCATCATGAGCTTATTGCCCTCAAAGACTTAGAACAAGACCCCGAGATTATCATTAAGTCGTCAGATAAAGGCGGAAATGTTGTGGTATTAAATAGAGAGGCCTATGTCAAGAAAAGTAAACGTCTTTTGAGTGATAAGAAATGCTATCAAATCCTACTGTCTGACCCAACTCAATTGTATAAAAAAGAACTATTGAACATTCTGAATGAAGGATTAATGAATAAGGTGATCAGTCAAAAAGAATTTGACTTTATTATGATTAACAACCCCCAAATTGCCACATTCTATCATCTGCCTAAGGTGCATAAAGGGAGGATACCGCCACCTGGCAGACCGATAGTGTCAGGAATTAACAACCTGACTTCAAATGCAAGTATATATGTGGACACTATCCTTCGTCCTTTTGTAAGTTCACTTCCGTCTTTCCTTTGTGACATAAAGGATGTTTTACTGAAACTTGACGATGTAATAGTTACAACCAAAACTCTTCTAGTGGGGTTAGACGTAGAATGGCTATATACCAGCATACCTCATGTATATGTTATGAAGTCTATTCAGCATTTTCTTAAGTCTCGAGACAATAAGGCAGATTTACATAATCAGTTTGTTGTCCAATTATTACATTTTGTTTTTCCCAAAAACGACTTTCTATTTGACAACCAAATATATCATCAGATCCAGGGCACCATTATGGGGACCACCTGTGCCCCCACCTAGGGAGGCAGTGGGCAAGCACGGGAGGCGGGCCACTTCTCACCCCCACACCATTGGCGAGGAAGGAGGCAGAGCGGGTAGCCGAGAGAATCACCCGGCGCGGGTGCGCGGGTCTCCCGCGTGGCGCCGCTCCTGATGATAGGGCAAGCACCAGGGGGGAGAATGGGCAGGGGAACAGGACACTGGCGGACGAGACATGCCAGGGGGAGTTTAAGGACATGCATAAGGGTCTGCTTTCCTGCACCCCATGTTTAATTTCTGTATATGTGCGTAGGCGAGTATATAATTAGGGTTATCGGTGTATATAGGTAGGTAAGTATGTATGTATTGCGTAGAGGTGACTGGGTACGCTTATGTGCACGGATATATAGGTGTGGGATATAGGGGCATATATATGTATAAGTTGCGTGTATATATAGATATGTATATGTGGGCGGGTATGTATGTGGATATAGATATGGTTATGTAGGAGGTTGGTATGGGTACATGAGTGTATGTATAGGTGGGTATATGCAGATATATTTGCACGGGTTGCGCATATATAGGCTTGGACAGGGCGGTATATACGGATAGAGGTATGTATATGGGGCGGGCATGCATAGGGAGGGGCGTAGGCAAGGTGGGATATACAGATACGGGGTTACACACGCTCTGCCTTAGTTGGGGGGACTATATCATGGGAGGGTATTACCAGGACAGGCGGGATGCTGGAGGCAGGGATCCTATTAGGGGATTGGTCAGGGGTTGCTTTCGGGCACGGTGGAGTGGCTCCGACTGGCCGTGGGTTAGGATGGCCGGGTAAGGGGGGTTAAATCCAGGGGTGACTCGGATGTCTCCATGCACTCAAGCAAGGAGTCAGGATGGGGTTCGGCCCTATACATAGCTCATTGCTCCCAGATATATTTTCCAAAGAAATAATAAAAAAGTTGATATACAGGGCTAACATGTAATTTTGTTATTACAGCAGTCGCACAGTAAGGCCAGCGCATAGGCAAAGCACAGCGCTATCGGGGATGTCATTACAGGCCAGTACAATGCAGCTCTTGGCGGAAGCACAGGACCACGACGAAGGGTGGTTGCACCAGCAATTGTGGGCACTGACGCAGGGATCCGGGAGCAACCACGGAGTGTCGAGCAGCCGGGAGAGCGCTCAAACGGGTTCGGAGGCTACGTGTGCCGAGGCATGGCCGTCATCAAGCGACGAAGGCGGTCCTATCGGCGGAGCGCGACATCCGGTCAGGTTGCAGAAGGGTACGTCAGTGTCGACTGGGGAAGGCCACAGCCTGGTCACGGGAGAGGCTGTGGGGAGGTGGACGCTGCCTGGAGGGGCAGCAAACGGTGCTTGGTCTACAAAAAATGTGTGTGTATATTTATGTATATAGATATATATGTGCAAGTATGAGCACGGGTATGAGGTCCAACACGGACGGAAGATCCCACCGCCGCGCGCGGTGATAGTGGTGTGGGTCTGGCCGCGAGCTGAACGACAGACGAGTCATGGGAGGAGCGAAGGGCGCCCAAGGTGGATGAGCAAAGCACGTGGGGCCAACAGCGGGCACGTGCGGGGGCAGGGGGGTTGGAGCCCAGGATGGCTGACCTACGATTAGAAAATGATGAATCCTGTGGGGGAGGGTTTTCAATCTTGTTTTCTCTTATAGGAAAGGCGGGAGTGGTCGGGACACGGTCGACCTCGCTTTTTGGTGCTGGTATGTTGTCCACGGCTCGTAAGCAGACGGGGCGCCCCATCGAGCCTGGAAATAAAACTCGGAGGGGCAAGGACTTCGAGGTTGGTCCCGACAGGTGGTTCACATCGCCGGTGGGGACCGGGACACCAAAGGGTAAGCGTAAGAGAACTACGCATTTAGCGGGGGCTGCCTTGCCAGGCATTAGCGATTCCCCGATACCGGACACTTTGGTAGCGGGGGCGGCGGGCAATGCCAAGGCGAGATTGATCAGCGTAATGGAAAAGGGCGTTCAGGCGGCGTTACTTGCGGCAGGCATAGGCAAGACAAGCGAGGCACAAGGAGGAACAGCAGCAGGGGGGACCCCGGAGCAGGAAGCACGTCAGCAAGGATTACACAGGAGCAGGCTTCAGTGGGGGAGGAAGGCGCTAGTGGGGGGCGCGAGCAGCGCAGGACCAGCAGTTACTCAGGTTGCAGCAGCAGGGAATGGGAGTAACGGCAGCAGCTAGCGCAGTAGGAGGAGCAGCGGACGGGACGGTGATCGTGGTGCCAGTAGCGGCATCAGGGTCAAAGAGGGTGGGGGATGCGGGATATGGGGATTCGTACACAGCGGTCACCCGATCACTGGGCGCGCATCTGTCAAACGAGGTGAAGGAAAGAATTTGGGCGAGGGACTATGTTGAGTTACTGACGTTGCTTCCCGGGTACAATGACGCGGTAGCGAAATCCGAGAAGAAAGGGGAGGCCAAGAAGAACGATATAGAAAGACGGTTGTACCCACGCACTTTCAGTAACTAGGTGCAGGCGTTTGGGATATTGGCGGGCGTGGCGGGCGAAAAGGAGCTGCAATTATGCTCCACGTTGTTCAAATACCAGGACATAATCAGGAAGGCGTTCCAAAAATACGGGGGATTGGGATGGTGGACATACGACGTAGAATTCAGGCAAAGTACGCAGGAGAGTGGTTACGTGGGACCGTAAGGATGTTGACTTATATTTAGAACACATTTCGGGGGGAGGAGGTTCATTCTCTCGTGGGGCAGGCTCTCAGGGGGACATGTTCAGTAACAATCCACAGGAGGGTTCGGAATGGTTCGCGCGGCCGGCAGGAAGGGGGCGCGCAGTTGGTAAACAGTCGGGCATATGCTGGGGATTTAATGAGTCAAAATGCAGATTCCTCAACTGTCATTTCCAACACACCTGCGCCAGGGTTCGGGTGCCAGCACCCCAAGACAAAATGTTACAAGAAGGACAGTAAGGGGTTTAAGGGAACAGGAAAGCAGGATGGCGTGAACGACAATTTCGGTAGAGACAATGGTGCCGTGGCGGGAAAGACACCCAATAAAAGGGCAGCCGAGTTATGGCAGAAGGGTTCAGGGAGGCAGCGAGCAAGGGTATGGCGGTATGGGCCTGATTTAAGGGGGGGGGTCAAGACCGCAATTTTATAGAAGGGTTCAGAACAACTCTTGAGTGAAGTCATAAAAATCTTGAACCTCAATGAACATAATCTCAAACTAACCCATGAGGTTAATAAAGAATCTTTACATTTCCTTGATTTGACAATTACAAAAGGCCTTGATGGGAGACTAAATATGTCTATCTTTAGGAAACAGACTGCAACAAAACAGCCTGCTTAGAGCGGATAGTCACCATCCTACACATACCATTTTCAACATTCCTACGGGTCAATTCCTTCAACTGCGGAGAAACTGTTCTACTACTAGTGAATTTATGAAACAGTCAAGGGATATGACTAATAGATTCCTGGACCAGGGATACAGTAGGGGTCTTTTAAAGAGGGCTTACCAAAGAGCAGCAGCTACTCCAAGACATATACTGTTGACCAAGGGCCAAAGACAACTTACTAATGGTGACAACACCATTAGATTCATTGGGACATTCAACAATCAGTGGTCAGCCATAAAAAAAACATTTTTAAGAGACACTGGCATCTATTGATGCAAGGCGATGACTTTAAACAGGTTCTTAGATCAACTCCTACAATGACATGTAGGAGGGCGAAGAATTTGAAGGACAGGCTTGTTCATAGTCACTATCAGAAGCCACGTGTAAAAACCTGGCTGGAAGACCGCATACCTCGGGGGTCTTACCCTTGTTGTAGATGTAAGGCCTGTGCTTATACCTCAGTCACAAAACATTTCACTGACTTGAACAAAACAAGAATTTACCCTATAAAGGAATATATTAACTGTTTGACTACAGGAGTAATATATCTTATATCATGTAAATGCGGCAAACAATACGTCGGTAAGACGCACAGACCATTGAAAGTAAGGATACTTGAACCCTTTGGTTCTGTGAGAAACCGCATTGATACTCCTGTATAAAGACATGTTATTAACAAACATGATGGCAAGGCTGGATGCCTACATTTTTGTGGGATTGAACATGTTCCACGGGTACCAAGGAAGGGAGATTGGGACAGGCTGTTGATGCAGAGAGAATGTAGATGGATTTACACCCTAGGGACTCTAAGCCCCAATGGATTGAATGAAGGGTATATGTATAACTCATTCCTCTAAGATATTGATATAACACTCTAGGGAGTTATTACTCTACCTATACCTTAATAGTAAAGAGGTCCCTATTATATTATACTATATATATGTTTGTAGACATGATTTCTTTAAAGTATATGTCACATACAGTATACTAGTCTATAGAGTTGGCATTTTAGGGTTGTGGGGATCCAGGGATACAGTGAGTGGGATAACACTCACCGGACCCGTTTTGACTATTAGAGGTGGACCCATTTAAAGTTCACTCACTCCTACACCTTCCTATCACTATTGAACACATTTAACACAAATCACTATAAAATGGGAATTCTCTCTATAATACTAACACTATTGGATTTTTATTTTATATTATATTTTATTTTAATATTTACATATACTTTTCGATGTATTACTTTTAGATTATATCACTTTATCACATTACAACACTCGGCATATAGACCTCGATACCATGGGCTAAAGCATGAGGGTCCCATACACACACTTTATATACACACAGGTTGTGTGATCCCTTCCTTTGTGTTCTCCCGTGAGAAAATATGTCAGTTTATGTTTTTTAGATCTAATTATGAAGCTGGCCTAGCCTGAATGGGTGGCACAGCAGATGACCGGAGGGCTCAGCCTCCCCGAACCGGATTGGTCGCAAGAGCAGCCGGGGAAGGGGTATTAGGCATAAAACCGGCAGCCAGGAGGGAGGTGCGGCCTCTTGCTCCTGGCTTGCCACAGATGGTGTAGCGTCCCTCTCCTCTCCTGCAAGGTTAAGGTACGACCCAGGCAACCGCCCTCCCGTATTGCCACGCTTTTCGAATTGGTGCGCGAGGGGGGGGGGGGGACGGGATTCAGGGAGGAGAGGGACTCCATGGTGCCCCCCGTCCTCCATCTGCAGCGTGCGGGCGCGATCCTATCCCGTGCAGCGGTTTATCGGCTTCTAGTGGGGTGGTCCGGGGGCTGCGCGTGGCCTGCTCGGGATGCAGAGGTACAGCTGCTTCCCCTTCCCCCAGTGCCAACGCGGTGCTGCTGCACAGGCACTTAGGTGCTCCGAGCGTTTGGGCTCTGGTCTGTCCGCCCCCATCCGGGCCGGAGTGCAGGGGGGAGCGATCAGCTGGGGAAGGAGGAGAGGCACCGGAACTGGGGGGAAAGCACAGGAGGCGGGCCACTTCTCACCCCCACACCATTGGCGGGGAGGAGGCAGAGCGGGTAGCCGGGGGAATCACCCAGTGCGGGAGGCGGGTGGGCGGGTCTCCCACGTGGTGCTGCTCCTGGCGATAGGGCCAGCACCAGGGGGGGAGAATGGGCAGGGGAACAGGACACTGGCAGGCGAGACATGCCGGGGGGAGTTTAAGGTCATGCATAAGGGTCTGCTTTCCTGCACCCCAGGGTTAATTTGTGTATATGTGCATAGGTTATGGGTGTATATAGGTAGGTAGGTATGTATGTATTGGGTATATGGGGTAGAGGTGAGTGGGTACGCTTATGTGCACAGATATATAGGTGTGGGATATAGGGGCATATATATGTATAAGTTGCGTGTATATATAGATATGTATATGTGGGCGGGTATGTATGTGGATATAGATATAGTTATGTAGGAGGTTGGTGTGGGTACATGAGTGTATGTATAGGTGAGTATATGTGGATATAAGGGGCATGGGTTGCGCATATATAGGCTTGGACAGGGCGGTATATGCGGACAGAGGTATGTATACGGGGCGGGCATGCATAGGGAGGGGCGTAGGCAAGGTGGTATATACAGATACGGGTTTACACACGCTCTGCCTTAAATCGGGGGGACTATCACAGGCGGGACCCTGGAGGCAGGGATCCTATTGGGGGATTGGTCAGGGGTTGCTTTCGGGCACGGTGGAGTGGCTCCGACTGGCCGTGGGTTAGAATGGCCGGGTAAGGGAGGTTAAATCCAGGGGTGACTTGGTTGTCTCCATGCACTCAGGCAAGGGGTTGGGATGGGGTTCGGCCCTCAGCATAGCTCATTGCTCCCAGATATATTTTCCACACAAAAAAATAAGTTGATATACAGGGGTAACATGTAATTTTGTTATTACAGCAGTCGCACAGTAAGGCCAGCGCATAGGCAAAGCACAGCGCTATCGGGAATGTCATTACAGGCCAGTATGATGCAGCTCTTGGCAGAAGCACAGGACCACTACGAGGGGTGGTTGCACCAGCAATTGTGGGCACTGACGCAGGGATCCGGGAGCAACCAAGCAGGGTCAAGCAGCAGGGAAAGCGCTCAAGCGGGTTCGGAGGCTATGTGTGCCGAGGCATGGCCGTCATCAAGTGACGTAAGTCGGTCCTAGCGGACGAAAGGTGGCAGTTGGTCAACAAAAAAAAAAAAAGTGTGCGTATATTTATGTATATAGAATATTTATGTATATAGATATATATGTGTATGTATGAGCATGGGAATGAGGTCCAACACGGACGGAAGATCCCACCGCCGGGCGCAGGGATAGCGGTGTGGATCTGGCCGCGAGCTGAATGACAGACGGCCATGGGAGGGGCGAAGGGCGCCCAAGGAGGATTAGCGGAGCACGTGGGGCCAACAGCGGGCACGTGCGGGGGCGGGGAGCTGGAGCCCCGGATGGCGGACTTACGATTAGAAAATGATGAATCCTGTGGGGGGTTTCTTTCAACCTTATTTTCTCTTACAGGAAAGGCGGGAGCGGTCGGGACACTGTCGACCTCGCTTTGCGGCGCTGGTACGTTGTCCACGGCTCGTAAGCAGACGGGGCGCTCCATCGAGCCTGCAAATAAAACTCGGAGGGGCAAGGACTTCGAGGTTGGTTCCGACAGGTGGTTCACATCGCCGGCGGGGACCGGGACACCAAAGGGTAAGCGTAAGAGAACTACGCATTTAGGGGGGGCTGCCTTGCCAGGCATCAGCGGTTCCCTGATACCGGACAGTTTGGTAGCGGGGGCGGCGGGCAATGCCGAGGCGAGATTGATCAGCGTAATGGAAAAGGGCGTTCAGGCGGCGTTACTTGCGGCAGGCATAGGCAAGACAAGCGAGGCACAAGGAGGAACAGCAGCAGGGGGGACCCCGGAGCAGGAAGCACGTCAGCAAGGATTACACAGGAGCAGGCTTCAGTGGGGGAGGAAGGCGCTAGTGGGGGGCGCGAGCAGCGTAGGACCAGCAGTTACTCAGGTTGCAGCAGCAGGGAACGGGAGTAACGGCAGCAGCTAGCGCAGTAGGAGGAGCAGCGGAAGGGACGGTGATCGTGGTGCCAGTAGCGGCATCAGGATCAAAGAGGGTGGGGGATGCGGGATATGGGGATTCGTACACAGCAGTCACCCGATCACTGGGCGCGCATCTGTCAAACGAGGTGAAGGAAAGAATTTGGGCGAGGGACTATGTTGAGTTACTGACGTTGCTTCCCGGGTACAATGACGTGGTAGTGAAATCCGAGAAGGGGAGGCCAAGAAGAACGATATAGAAAGACGGTTGTACCCACGCACTTTGAGTAACTAGGTGCAGGCGTTTGGGATATTGGCGGGCGTGGCGGGGGAAAAGGAGCTGCAATTATGCTCCACGTTGTTCAAATACCAGGACATAATCAGGAAGGCGTTCCAAAAATACGGGGGATTGGGATGGTGGACATATGACGTAGAATTCAGGCAAAGTATGCAGGAGAGTGGTTACGTGGGACCGTAATGATGTTGACTTATATTTAGAACACATTTCGGGGGGAGGAGGTTCATCCTCTCGTGGGGCAGGCTCTCAGGGGGACATGTTCAGTAACAATCCACAGGAGGGTTCGGAATGGTTCGCGCGGCCGGCAGGAAGGGGGGCGCGCAGTTGGTAAACAGTCGGGCATATGCTGGGGATTTAATGAGTCAAAATGCAGATTCCTCAACTGTCATTTCCAACACACCTGCGCCAGGGTTCGGGTGCCAGCACCCCAAGACAAAATGTTACAAGAAGGACAGTAATGGGTTTAAGGGAACAGGACAGCAGGATGGCGTGAAAGACAATTTCGGTAGAGACAATGGCGCCTTGGCGGGAAAGACACCCAATAAAAGGGCAGCCGAGTTATGGCAGAAGGGTTCAGGGAGGCAGCGAGCAAGGGTATGGCGGTACGGGCCTGATTTAAGGGGGGGGTCAATACCGCAATTTTATAGAAGGGTTCAGAACAACTCTTGGGTGAAGTCATAAAAATCTTGAACCACAATGAACATAATCTCAAACTAACCCATGAGGTTAATAAAGAATCTTTACATTTCCTTGATTTGACAATTACAAAAGGCCTTGATGGGAGAATAAATATGTCTATCTTTAGGAAACAGACTGCAACAAACAGCCTGTTTAGAGCAGATAGTCACCATCCTACACATACCATTTTCAACAATCCTACGGGTCAATTCCTTCAACTGCGGAGAAACTGTTCTACTACTAGTGAATTTATGAAACAGTCAAGGGATATGACCAATAGATTCCTGGACCATGGATACAGTAGGGGTCTTTTAAAGAGGGCTTACCAAAGAGCAGCAGCTACTCCAAGACATATACTGTTGACCAAGAGCCAAAGACAACTTACTAATGGTGACAACACCATTAGATTCATTGGGACATTCAACAATCAGTGGTCAGCCATAAAAAAAACATTTTTAAGAGACACTGGCATCTATTGATGCAAGGCGATGACTTTAAATAGGTTCTTAGATCAACTCCTACAATGACATGTAGGAGGGCGAAGAATTTGAAGGACAGGCTTGTTCATAGTCACTATCAGAAGCCACGTGTAAAAACCTGGCTGGAAGACCACATACCTCGGGGGTCTTACCCTTGTTGTAGATGTAAGGCCTGTGCTTATACCTCAGTCACAAAACATTTCACTGACTTGAACAAAACAAGAATTTACCCTATAAAGGAATATATTAACTGTTTGACTACAGGAGTAATATATCTTATATCATGTAAATGCGGCAAACAATACGTCGGTAAGATGCACAGACCATTGAAAGTAAGGATACTTGAACCCTTTGGTTCTGTGAGAAACCGCATTGATACTCCTGTATAAAGACATGTTATTAACAAACATGATGGCAAGGCCGGATGCCTACATTTTTGTGGGATTGAACATGTTCCACGGGTACCAAGGATGGGAGATTGGGACAGGCTGTTGATGCAGAGAGAATGTAGATGGATTTACACCCTAGGGACTCTAAGCCCCAATGGATTGAATGAAGGGTATATGTATAACTCATTCCTCTAAGATATTGATATAACACTCTAGGGAGTTATTACTCTACCTATACCTTAATAGTAAAGAGGTCCCTATTATATTATACTATATATATGTTTGTAGACATGATTTCTTTAAAGTATATGTCACATATACTAGTCTATAGAGTTGGCATTTTAGGGTTGTGGGGATCCAGGGATACAGTGAGTGGGATAACACTCACCGAACCCGTTTTGACTAGTAGAGGTGGACCCATTTAAAGTTCACTCACTCCTACACCTTCCTATCACTATTGAACACATTTAACACAAATCCCTATAAAATGGGAATTCTCTCTATAATACTAACACTATTGGATTTTTATTTTATATTATATTTTATTTTAATATTTACATATACTTTTCGATGTATTACTTTTAGATTATATCACTTTATCACATTACAACACTCGGCATATAGACCTCGATACCATGGGCTAAAGCATGAGGGTCCCATACACACACTTTATATACACACAGGTTGTGTGATCCCTTCCTTTGTGTTCTCCCGTGAGAAAATATGTCAGTTAATGTTTTTTAGATCTAATTATGAAGCTGGCCTAGCCTGAATGGGTGGCACAGCAGATGACCGGGGGGCACAGCAGATGACCGGGGGGCTCAGCCTCCCCGAACCGGATTGGTCGCAAGAGCAGCCGGGGAAGGGGTATTAGGCATAAAACCGGCAGCCAGGAGGGAGGTGCGGCCTCTTGCTCCTGGCTTGCCACAGATGGTGTAGCGTCCCTCTCCTCTCCTGCAAGGTTAAGGTACGACCCAGGCTACCCCCCTCCCGTATTGCCACGCTTTTCGAATTGGTGCGCGAGGGGGGGGGGGGGGACGGGATTCAGTGAGGAGAGGGACTCCATGGTGCCCCCCGTCCTCCATCTGCAGCGTGCGGGCGCGATCCTATCCCGTGCAGCGGTTTATCGGCTTCTAGTGCGGCGGTCCGGGGGCTGCGCGTGGCCTGCTCGGGATGCAGAGGTACAGCTGCTTCCCCTTCCCCCAGTGCCAACGCGGTGCTGCTGCACAGGCACTTAGGTGCTCCGAGCGTTTGGGCTCTGGTCTGTCCGCCCCCATCCGGGCCGGAGTGCCGGGGGGAGCGATCAGCTGGGGAAGGAGGAGAGGCACCGGAACTGGGGGGAAAGCACAGGAGGCGGGCCACTTCTCACCCCCACACCATTGGCGGGGAGGAGGCAGAGCGGGTAGACGGGGGAATCACCCAGTGCGGGAGGCGAGTGCGCGGGTCTCTCGTGTGGCGCTGCTCCTGGCGATAGGGCCAGCACCAGGGGGGAGAATGGGCAGGGGAACAGGACACTGGCAGGCGAGACATGCCGGGGGGAGTTTAAGGACATGCATAAGGGTCTGCTTTCCTGCACCCCAGGTTTAATTTGTGTATATGTGCATAGGTTATGGGTGTATATAGGTAGGTAGGTATGTATTGGGTATATGGGGTAGAGGTGAGTGGGTACGCTTATGTGCACAGATATATAGGTGTGGGATATAGGGGCATATATATGTATAAGTTGCGTGTATATATAGATATGTATATGTGGGCGGGTATGTATGTGGATATAGATATGGTTATGTAGGAGGTTGGTGTGGGTACATGAGTGTATGTATAGGTGAGTATATGTGGATATAAGGGGCATGGGTTGCGCATATATAGGCTTGGACAGGGTGGTATATGCGGACAGAGGTATGTATACGGGGCGGGCATGCATAGGGAGGGGCGTAGGCAAGGTGGGATATACAGATACAGGGTTACACACGCTCTGCCTTAAATCGGGGGGACTATCACAGGCGGGACCCTGGAGGCAGGGATCCTATTGGGGGATTGGTCAGGGGTTGCTTTCGGGCACGGTGGAGTGGCTCCGACTGGCCGTGTGTAAGGATGGCCGGGTAAGGGAGGTTAAATCCAGGGGTGACTTGGTTGTCTCCATGCACTCAGGCAAGGGGTTGGGATGGGGTTCGGCCCTCAACATATCTCATTGCTCCCAGATATATTTTCCACCAGAAAAAATAAGTTGATATGCAGGGGTAACATGTAATTTTGTTATTACAGCAGTCGCACAGTAAGGCCAGCGCATAGGCAAAGCACAGCGCTATCGGGAATGTCATTACAGGCCAGTACGATGCAGCTCTTGGCAGAAGCACAGGACCACTACGAGGGGCGGTTGCACCAGCAATTGTGGGCACTGACGCAGGGATCCGGGAGCAACCAAGCAGGGTCAAGCAGCAGGGAAAGCGCTCAAGCGGGTTCGGAGGCTATGTGTGCCGAGGCATGGCCGTCATCAAGTGACGTAAGGCGGTCCTAGCGGACGGAAGGTGGCGGTTGGTCAACAACAAAAAAAAAAGTGTGCGTATATTTATGTATATAGAATATTTATGTATATAGATATATATGTGTATGTATGAGTATGGGAATGAGATCCAACACGGACGGAAGATCCCACCGCCGGGCGCGGGGATAGCGGTGTGGATCTGGCCGCGAGCTGAATGACAGACGGCCATGGGAGGGGCGAAGGGCGCCCAAGGAGGATTAGCGGAGCACGTGGGGCCAACAGCGGGCACGTGCGGGGGCGGGGAGCTGGAGCCCCGGATGGCGGACTTACGATTAGAAAATGATGAATCCTGTGGGGGGTTTCTTTCAACCTTGTTTTCTCTTACAGGAAAGGCGGGAGCGGTCGGGACACTGTCGACCTCGCTTTGCGGCGCTGGTATGTTGTCCACGGCTCGTAAGCAGACGGGGCGCCCCGTCGAGCCTGCAAATAAAACTCGGAGGGGCAAGGACTTCGAGGTTGGTCCCGACAGGTGGTTCACATCGCCGGCGGGGAACGGGACACCAAAGGGTAAGCGTAAGAGAACTACGCATTTAGGGGGGGCTGCCTTGCCAGGCATTAGCGGTTCCCCGATACCGGACAGTTTGGTAGCGGGGGCGGCGGGCAATGCCAAGGCGAGATTGATCAGCGTAATGGAAAAGGGCGTTCAGGCGGCGTTACTTGCGGCAGGCATAGGCAAGACAAGCGAGGCACAAGGAGGAACAGCAGCAGGGGGGACCCCAGAGCAGGAAGCACGTCAGCAAGGATTACACAGGAGCAGGCTTCAGTGGGGGAGGAAGGCGCTAGTGGGGGGCGTGAGCAGCGCAGGACCAGCAGTTACTCAGGTTGCAGCAGCAGGGAACGGGAGTAACGGCAGCAGCTAGCGCAGTAGGAGGAGCAGCGGAAGGGACGGTGATCGTGGTGCCAGTAGCGGCATCAGGGTCAAAGAGGGTGGGGGATGCGGGATATCGGGATTCGTACACAGCGGTCACCCGATCACTGGGCGCGCATCTGTCAAACGAGGTGAAGGAAAGAATTTGGGCGAGGGACTATGTTGAGTTACTGACGTTGCTTCCAGGGTACAATGACGCGGTAGCGAAATCCGAGAACAAAGGAGAGGCCAAGAAGAACGATATAGAAAGACGGTTGTACCCACGCACTTTCAGTAACTAGGTGCACGCGTTTGGGATATTGGCGGGCGTGGCGGGCGAAAAGGAGCTGCAATTATGCTCCACGTTGTTCAAATACCAGGACATAATCAGGAAGGCGTTCCAAAAATACGGGGGATTGGGATGGTGGATATACGACGTAGAATTCAGGCAAAGTATGCAGGAGAGTGGTTACGTGGGACCGTAAGGATGTTGACTTATATTTAGAACACATTTCGGGGGGAGGAGGTTCATCCTCTCGTGGGGCAGGCTCTCAGGGGGACATGTTCAGTAACAATCCACAGGAGGGTTCGGAATGGTTCGCGCGGCCGGCAGGAGGGGCGCGCGCAGTTGTTAAACAGTCGGGCATATGCTGGGGATTTAATGAGTCAAAATGCAGATTCCTCAACTGTCATTTCCAACACACCTGCGCCAGGGTTCGGGTGCCAGCACCCCAAGACAAAATGTTACAAGAAGGACAGTAAGGGGTTTAAGGGAACAGGACAGCAGGATGGCGTGAACGACAATTTCGGTAGAGACAATGGCGCCTTGGCGGGAAAGACACCCAATAAAAGGGCAGCCGAGTTATGGCAGAAGGGTTCAGGGAGGCAGCGAGCAAGGGTATGGCGGTACGGGCCTGATTAAAGGGGGGGTCAAGACCGCAATTTTATAGAAGGGTTCAGAACAACTCTTGGGTGAAGTCATAAAAATCTTGAACCTCAATGAACATAATCTCAAACTAACCCATGAGGTTAATAAAGAATCTTTACATTTCCTTGATTTGACAATTACAAAAGGCCTTGATGGGAGAATAAATATGTCTATTATCTTTAGGAAACAGACTGCAACAAACAGCCTGCTTAGAGCGGATAGTCACCATCCTACACATACCATTTTCAACATTCCTACGGGTCAATTCCTTCAACTGCGGAGAAACTGTTCTACTACTAGTGAATTTATGAAACAGTCAAGGGATATGACCAATAGATTCCTGGACCAGGGATACAGTAGGGGTCTTTTAAAGAGGGCTTACCAAAGAGCAGCAGCTACTCCAAGACATATACTGTTGACCAAGGGCCAAAGACAACTTACTAATGGTGACAACACCATTAGATTCATTGGGACATTCAACAATCAGTGGTCAGCCATAAAAAAAACATTTTTAAGAGACACTGGCATCTATTGATGCAAGGCGATGACTTTAAACAGGTTCTTAGATCAACTCCTACAATGACATGTAGGAGGGCGAAGAATTTGAAGGACAGGCTTGTTCATAGTCACTATCAGAAGCCACGTGTAAAAACCTGGCTGGAAGACCGCATACCTCGGGGGTCTTACCCTTGTTGTAGATGTAAGGCCTGTGCTTATACCTCAGTCACAAAACATTTCACATACTTGAACAAAACAAGAATCTACCCTATAAAGGAATATATTAACTGTTTGACTACAGGAGTAATATATCTTATATCATGTAAATGCGGCAAACAATACGTCGGTAAGACGCACAGACCATTGAAAGTAAGGATACTTGAACCCTTTGGTTCTGTGAGAAACCGCATTGATACTCCTGTATAAAGACATGTTATTAACAAACATGATGGCAAGGCCGGATGCCTACATTTTTGTGGGATTGAACATGTTCCACGGGTACCAAGGATGGGAGATTGGGACAGGCTGTTGATGCAGAGAGAATGTAGATGGATTTACACCCTAGTTACTCTAAGCCCCAATGGATTGAATGAAGGGTATATGTATAACTCATTCCTCTAAGATATTGATATAACACTCTAGGGAGTTATTACTCTACCTATACCTTAATAGTAAAGAGGTCCCTATTATATTATACTATATATATGTTTGTATCATGATTTCTTTAAAGTATATGTCACATATACTAGTCTATAGAGTTGGCATTTTAGGGTTGTGGGGATCCAGGGATACAGTGAGTGGGATAACACTCACCGGACCCGTTTTGACTATTAGAGGTGGACCCATTTAAATTTCACTCACTCCTACACCTTCCTATCACTATTGAACACATTTAACACAAATCACTATAAAATGGGAGTTCTCTCTATAATACTAACACTATTGGATTTTTATTTTATATTATATTTTATTTTGATATTTACATATACTTTTTGATGTATTACTTTTAGATTATATCACTTTATCACATTACAACACTCGGCATATAGACCTCGATACCATGGGCTAAAGCATGAGGGTCCCATACACACACTTTATATACACACAGGTTGTGTGATCCCTTCCTTTGTGTTCTCCCGTGAGAAAATATGTCAGTTAATGTTTTTTAGATGTAATTATGAAGCTGGCCTAGCCTGAATGGGTGGCACAGCAGATGACCGGGGGGCACAGCAGATGACCGGGGGGCTCAGCCTCCCCGAACCGGATTGGTCGCAAGAGCAGCCGGGGAAGGGGTATTAGGCATAAAACCGGCAGCCAGGAGGGAGGTGCGGCCTCTTGCTCCTGGCTTGCCACAGATGGTGTAGCGTCCCTCTCCTCTCCTGCAAGGTTAAGGTACGACCCAGGCTACCCCCCTCCCGTATTGCCACGCTTTTCGAATTGGTGCGCGAGGGGGGGGGGGGGGGGGGGGGGGGACGGGATTCAGGGAGGAGAGGGACTCCATGGTGCCCCCCGTCCTCCATCTGCAGCGTGCGGGCGCGATCCTATCCCGTGCAGCGGTTTATCGGCTTCTAGTGCGGCGGTCCGGGGGCTGCGCGTGGCCTGCTCGGGATGCAGAGGTACAGCTGCTTCCCCTTCCCCCAGTGCCAACGCGGTGCTGCTGCACAGGCACTTAGGTGCTCCGAGCGTTTGGGCTCTGGTCTGTCCGCCCCCATCCGGGCCGGAGTGCCGGGGGGAGCGATCAGCTGGGGAAGGAGGAGAGGCACCGGAACTGGGGGGAAAGCACAGGAGGCGGGCCACTTCTCACCCCCACACCATTGGCGGGGAGGAGGCAGAGCGGGTAGACGGGGGAATCACCCAGTGCGGGAGGCGAGTGTGCGGGTCTCTCGTGTGGCGCTGCTCCTGGCGATAGGGCCAGCACCAGGGGGGAGAATGGGCAGGGGAACAGGACACTGGCAGGCGAGACATGCCGGGGGGAGTTTAAGGACATGCATAAGGGTCTGCTTTCCTGCACCCCAGGTTTAATTTGTGTATATGTGCATAGGTTATGGGTGTATATAGGTAGGTAGGTATGTATGTATTGGGTATATGGGGTAGAGGTGAGTGGGTACGCTTATGTGCACAGATATATAGGTGTGGGATATAGGGGCATATATATGTATAAGTTGCGTGTATATATAGATATGTATATGTGGGTGGGTATGTATGTGGATATAGATATGGTTATGTAGGAGGTTGGTGTGGGTACATGAGTGTATGTATAGGTGAGTATATGTGGATATAAGGGGCATGGGTTGCGCATATATAGGCTTGGACAGGGTGGTATATGCGGACAGAGGTATGTATATGTTTGTATCATGATTTCTTTAAAGTATATGTCACATATACTAGTCTATAGAGTTGGCATTTTAGGGTTGTGGGGATCCAGGGATACAGTGAGTGGGATAACACTCACCGGACCCGTTTTGACTATTAGAGGTGGACCCATTTAAATTTCACTCACTCCTACACCTTCCTATCACTATTGAACACATTTAACACAAATCACTATAAAATGGGAGTTCTCTCTATAATACTAACACTATTGGATTTTTATTTTATATTATATTTTATTTTGATATTTACATATACTTTTCGATGTATTACTTTTAGATTATATCACTTTATCACATTACAACACTCGGCATATAGACCTCGATACCATGGGCTAAAGCATGAGGGTCCCATACACACACTTTATATACACACAGGTTGTGTGATCCCTTCCTTTGTGTTCTCCCGTGAGAAAATATGTCAGTTAATGTTTTTTAGATCTAATTATGAAGCTGGCCTAGCCTGAATGGGTGGCACAGCAGATGACCGGGGGGCACAGCAGATGACCGGGGGGCTCATCCTCCCCGAACCGGATTGGTCGCAAGAGCAGCCGGGGAAGGGGTATTAGGCATAAAACCGGCAGCCAGGAGGGAGGTGCGGCCTCTTGCTCCTGGCTTGCCACAGATGGTGTAGCGTCCCTCTCCTCTCCTGCAAGGTTAAGGTACGACCCAGGCAACCCCCCTCCCGTATTGCCACGCTTTTCGAATTGGTGCGCGAGGGGGGGGGGGGGGGGATTCAGGGAGGAGAGGGACTCCGTGGTGCCCCCCGTCCTCCATCTGCAGCGTGCGGGCGCGATCCTATCCCATGCAGCGGTTTATCGGCTTCTAGTGCGGCGGTCGGGGGGGCTGCGCGTGGCCTGCTCGGGATGCAGAGGTACAGCTGCTTCCCCTTCCTGCAGTGCCAACGCGGTGCTGCTGCACAGGCACTTAGGTGCTCCGAGCGTTTGGGCTCTGGTCTGTCCGCCCCCATCCGGGCCGGAGTGCCGGGGGGAGCGATCAGCTGGGGAAGGAGGAGAGGCACCGGAACTGGGGGGAAAGCACAGGAGGCGGGCCACTTCTCACCCCCACACCATTGGCGGGGAGGAGGCAAAGCGGGTAGACGGGGGAATCACCCAGTGCGGGAGGCGGGTGTGCGGGTCTCCAAGGGGGGAGAATGGGCAGGGGAACAGGACACTGGCAGGCGAGACATGCCGGGGGAGTTTAAGGACATGCATAAGGGTCTGCTTTCCTGCACCCCAGGGTTAATTTGTGAATATGTGCATAGGTTATGGGTGTATATAGGTAGGTAGGTATGTATGTATTGGGTATATGGGGTAGAGGTGAGTGGGTACGCTTATGTGCACAGATATATAGGTGTGGGATATAGGGGCATATATGTGTATAAGTTGCGTGTATATATAGATATGTATATGTGGGCGGGTATGTATGTGGATATAGATATGGTTATGTAGGAGGTTGGTGTGGGTACATGAGTGTATGTATAGGTGAGTATATGTGGATAGAAGGGGCATGGGTTGCGCATATATAGGCTTGGACAGGGCGGTATATGCGGACAGAGGTATGTATACGGGGCGGGCATGCATAGGGAGGGGCGTAGGCAAGGTGGGATATACAGATACGGGGTTACACACGCTCTGCCTTAAATCGGGGGGACTATCACAGGCGGGACCCTGGAGGCAGGGATCCTATTGGGGGATTGGTCAGGGGTTGCTTTCGGGCACGGTGGAGTGGCTCCGACTGGCCGTGGGTTAGGATGGCCGGGTAAGGGAGGTTAAATCCAGGGGTGACTTGGTTGTCTCCATGCACTCAGGCAAGGGGTCGGGAACGGGTTCGGCCCTCAACATAGCTCATTGCTCCCAGATATATTATCCACACAAAAAAATAAGTTGATATACAGGGGTAACATGTAATTTTGTTATTACAGCAGTCGCACAGTAAGGCCAGCGCATAGGCAAAGCACAGCGCTATCGGGAATGTCATTACAGGCCAGTACGATGCGGCTCTTGGCAGAAGCACAGGACCACTACGAGGGGTGGTTGCACCAGCAATTGTGGGCACTGACGCAGGGATCCGGGAGCAACCAAACAGGGTCAAGCAGCAGGGAAAGCGCTCAAGCGGGTTCCGAGGCATGGCCGTCATCAAGTGACGTAAGGCGGTCCTTGCGGACGGAAGGTGGCGGTTGGTCAACAACAAAAAAAAAAGTGTGCGTATATTTATGTATATAGAATATTTATGTATATAGATATATATGTGTATGTATGAGCATGGGAATGAGGTCCAACACGGACGGAAGATCCCACCGCCGGGCGCGGGGATAGCGGTGTGGATCTGGCTGCGAGCTGAATGACAGACGGCCATGGGAGGGGCGAAGGGCGCCCAAGGAGGATTAGCGGAGCACGTGGGGCCAACAGCGGGCACGTGCGGGGGCGGGGAGCTGGAGCCCCGGATGGCGGACTTACGATTAGAAAATGATGAATCCTGTGGGGGGTTTCTTTCAACCTTGTTTTCTCTTACAGGAAAGGCGGGAGCGGTCGGGACACTGTCGACCTCGCTTTGCGGCGCTGGTACGTTGTCCACAGCTCATAAGCAGACGGGGCGCCCCGTCGAGCCTGCAAATAAAACTCGGAGGGGCAAGGACTTCGAGGTTGGTCCCGACAGGTGGTTCACATCGCCGGCGGGGACCGGGACACCAAAGGGTAAGCGTAAGAGAACTACGCATTTAGGGGGGGCTGCCTTGCCAGGCATCAGCGGTTCCCTGATACCGGACAGTTTGGTAGCGGGGGCGGCGGGCAATGCCGAGGCGAGATTGATCAGCGTAATGGAAAAGGGCGTTCAGGCGGCGTTACTTGCGGCAGGCATAGGCAAGACAAGCGAGGCACAAGGAGGAACAGCAGCAGGGGGGACCCCGGAGCAGGAAGCACGTCAGCAAGGATTACACAGGAGCAGGCTTCAGTGGGGGAGGAAGGCGCTAGTGGGGGGCGCGAGCAGCGCAGGACCAGCAGTTACTCAGGTTGCAGCAGCAGGGAATGGGAGTAACGGCAGCAGCTAGCGCAGTAGGAGGAGCAGCGGAAGGGACGGTGATCGTGGTGCCAGTAGCGGCATCAGGGTCAAAGAGGGTGGGGGATGCGGGATATGGGGATTCGTACACAGCAGTCACCCGATCCCTGGGCGCGCATCTGTCAAACGAGGTGAAGGAAAGAATTTGGGCGAGGGACTATGTTGAGTTACTGACGTTGCTTCCCGGATACAATGACGCGGTAGCGAAATCCGAGAAGAAAGGGGAGGCCAAGAAGAACGATATAGAAAGACGGTTGTACCCACGCACTTTCGGTAACTAGGTGCAGGCGTTTGGGATATTGGCGGGCGTGGCGGGCGAAAAGGAGCTGCAATTATGCTCCACGTTGTTCAAATACCAGGACATAATCAGGAAGGCGTTCCAAAAATACGGGGGGTTGGGATGGTGGACATACGACGTAGAATTCAGGCAAAGTATGCAGGAGAGTGGTTACGTGGGACCGTAAGGATGTTGACTTATATTTAGAACACATTTCGGGGGGAGGAGGTTCATCCTCTCGTGGGGCAGGCTCTCAGGGGGACATGTTCAGTAACAATCCACAGGAGGGTTCGGAATGGTTCGCTCGGCCGGCAGGAAGGGGGCGCGCAGTTGGTAAACAGTCGGGCATATGCTGGGGATTTAATGAGTCAAAATGCAGATTCCTCAACTGTCATTTCCAACACACCTGCGCCAGGGTTCGGGTGCCAGCACCCCAAGTCAAAATGTTACAAGAAGGACAGTAAGGGGTTTAAGGGAACAGGACAGCAGGATGGCGTGAACGACAATTTCGGTAGAGACAATGGCGCCTTGGCGGGAAAGACACCCAATAAAAGGGCAGCCGAGTTATGGCAGAAGGGTTCAGGGAGGCAGCGAGCGAGGGTATGGCGGTACGGGCCTGATTTAAGGGGGGGTTAAACAGGTCCGTTGGTTGCGACAGTTGGGGGAGGGGATAGGTGCTTGTCCTGCCAGAGGGGGCTCGGGGCTGGTAAAGCAGGTTGAAGCGAGTGGGCAGGTCAACGGGACGTACTTCCGGGTGCCCCCTCTTGCATTACCCAGCACCGAGCAGTTTCTGGCGCGGAAGGGCAGCACGCTATCTCCAGTTATTATTATGTTTATTATTAATAAACAAAGCCGCAGCCATTGTACCTCCAAACTGTGTCCTCTCGTTATTTGTATGTTACATGTAAATAACACTAGGAGAGGGGGGGAGCTCGCGCCTCCCTGGTCATACAAAATATAGACATGGCTGGGGCGCATGCGCGACATCAAGGAGCATGGCTGCATAACCCATTAGCTCTGTGCCCCGCTCAGATAATAATTGATTAAAAAAAACTTTCAAACTGACTTTCCCCGCGTCAAAACATAACAAGTTAGAGCCAAAGACACAGAGATGTCAAAAAAGACCACCAAAACCCCCAAGAAGAAGGGATTGCCAGAGTACTTTGGTGGAGGAAGAACCAGCAGGGCGGCCCTCGCAATGGCGCCCACCTCCCGCACAGGCTCAGAATCGGAGGATGAAGGAGAGGGAGACAAAAGAAATGATCAGGGTTTACTACCGGTGAGGCGCTGCGACTTTGAACGCCTATACACGGATTTAAAAACACTCCTGCAAGCGGAGATTAAAGAACTCCGCAAAGAAGTTGAGAGCCTGGGAACAAGAACGAGTGATCTGGAGGGGAGAGATGACTCTAACACAAAATCAATACAAAAAAATACAAAGAAAGCGACGGATCGAGGTGGACTTCCGGTGACGTCACTGATAATGGCAGCTTAAGGGAAAGGCGCCCGAGCCCTCCACCAGTATAACCCCTAATAAAATAATAAAAACCGCATAAAAACCTCCATACCGGGCTAAACATCAAGCAGAGTACCTCCGGCAGCAAAGTACAAGCCGCGCGGCGATCAGAAGAGACCCGTTCCGGCGCTCCGGAGCGCAGTATAGGAGACCGCGTGAGTCCCTGCTTCCAGCCGCAGACACGTGTCCCCCCCCCTCCGCAACCCTCCGCAACCCGCACAAGCCTGAGAGAGGCTACGGAGAAGAGCCACCTTGCCTTGGAGAGCCCCGAGGAGTTGGCGGTGCCCAGGAGCGAGCCCCCCCCCCCCCTGCAGAGATCGCGGGAGGCCACGAGGGGAGCCCCCCCTGACTTATAAAAAGTGCCCCCCACCAGGACAGAGGGGCAATAAACATAAGTTAATACCCCAACACAGAGACCTGCCGAGGGGGAAAGAGAGCACTAAAAAGAGGCATAGGCCACAACGGGGGGGTGAGGGAGGAGGAAGTGGCCATTTTGAGAGGGCCCCACGTGGAGGCCACTACATAGCACAGGGGTGCCAGAAAAACACTAGGGCAGTACCAGCCAGGAGCAAGGATGTCGAAGCAGCAAAAAAAAAAACCCTGTGCAAAGTGTTTCCACATATTTTGCCCCGACAAAGCGCCAGGGAGACCAGGAGGAGGAGAGCCAAGATGGCGCCGACACCAGCGTGGCAAGCGCACCCGCCCGCGAGCAACCGATACCGGAGCATATTAACGCAAGCCACCTAATCACGAAGGACTTCCTCGAAGAATATATGACCCAGATGTTCACCAAACTGAGGAAAGGTGTGAACGAGGACTTTAACAGCGCGATCAACAAATTAAAGCAGGACTTAAATGAAGTCTCCCAGCGAACAGGGTCCCTGGAAGGCAGAGTGGAGGAAGTCGAGGCGGTGCAATCCTCAGCTGAGGATGAAATTAACAGGCTCAATCATGAAATCGCACTGCTGAAAGATGGTCTTGAAGACCAAGAAAATCGGGACCGGCGCCAGAACCTTCGGTTCCGAAACATACCCGAAACAGTCCCGACGGAAGCCCTCACAACCTACCTGCAGGACCTCTTCCAGCAATTGGACCCAGGACTGAAAAAAGAGGAAATGGAGCTGGATCGAGCCCATAGAGCGCTGGGCCCAAGACGAGAGGACCCCAAGAGGCGCAGAGACGTGATTGCACGTTTCCATTCGTACAACACCAAAGAAAAAATCCTGACCAAAAGCAGAGAGATGAATCAAATCTCATTCCAAGGGGAACAGATCCAGATCTATAGCGATCTCTCAAGAACAACTATCCTCCGTCGCAAAGAATTAAAGCCGCTGACACAACACCTACAAGATCACAATGTGCGCTATAGATGGGGCTTTCCAGTTAAGCTCAGCGTTCTAGCTAAGGGCAAGTTCCACACCATCTCCCACATCGAGGAAGCTGCCAGATTCCTGCGACTCCCTACCCTGAAAGGACAGAGACAAGAGGAAGAAGAAGAAGACGCCAACCTGCAAAGACGCCAGCGCAGATCCAGATCTTCGGAACGCCTAGCCCAGCAGAGATCCTCCAAAGCACAAGAGCCTTAAAGACCCAACAAAGTGCCCCCCTGCTCCGCTCCACATAGTTATGCAACACCATACGAGACGACCCCTCCCCACACTGCCTCCCCCCCCCGCCTGAGCTCTGCTTACTTGTCCAGTCTACATAGGGTCTCAGAAGAACCCCCCATGCCTCCCTCCCCCCCCTACCTCCCACCTCCCCCCACCTACACGAGCACCTACAAAGAAAACCACCTAACCCCCCTGGTGCCCGTCCGCCTGCACGCCCCCCCCCCCCCCGCGAGTGTAAACACAGGCGAGAGACTCCCCGGTTCCCCAACTTGCCTGAAGGAGGTGGGAGGGTTCGGGGGGGCGGAGCCACGGGGGGACCGGGCGGAACCCAGCCACCGTCGCCCGAACAGTCTGGTAATGTAAAAAACAGAAAGAACTATGCAAGGAAAGGGACAGAAGCTAACAGGCTTCAGATAACTTGTGCATAGGTGTCGTCGTCCCCCCGCCCCCCATCCTAGACTTAGGGGAATTCCAAATGTTTACCTTCAGAGCCTCCCCCCCCTCTTCCCCCCGCCCCCTCCTACCCCCCCTCTTAGGGTCTAAGATTAGCTCCTTCCACACACCAGAAGGCTCGAGAGCACCAAAGCCAAAGGTTAAAAAATCCGACTACCATATCTCCCCCCCCCCTCCACCAACCCTTCATACCCTTACCCCAGTCCTTCCCCATCCATATATGAAGCGTAGAACCAAGGGGCCACAAAGTCGTTAAAAAGCAATTGTCAATGGAGACCTGTCTTGCAAATGTTAAGAAGAAAATGTCTCAAAATGCACCCCTCCCCCCCCTCCCCATGCCTCCCCCCCCTCCCTATGCCCCCCCATACCTCCCACCTCCCCACACCCCCCTCCTCCTCACACCCCCCCTGCTCATCACACCCCCCCCTTGCCCTTCCCCCCCCCCCTCTACCCCCCCTCCTCCACACCCTAATTCCAAACTATGCTCAAGGCCAGGCCAGGACGCAGAAAAAGCAATTTTGACTTAGGAAGCGAAGAACTGATAGGCCATAACGTTGTCCTCAGGCAAATGTTAATAGAGAAATGTTGTATAACGCTCAGGATGAAAGGATTTCAAAATGCACCCCCCCTCCTCATTCCTCCCCCCCTCCTCCACCCCCCCTCACGTTTCCCCTTTCCCCCCCCTCCTCCCCCCCTTCCTTTTCCCCCCTTCCCCCCCCCACCACCTCCCCCCCCTTCCCCACCCGAATACTCAACTACGTTAAAGGCCGGGACGCAGAAAAGTAATTTTGACCTAGGAAATGTAGAACCGATAAGCCATAACGTTCCTACCAAGAAAATGTTAATGGAGAAATGTTGTACAAAGCTCAGGATGTAAATGTGTCAAATTGCACCCCCCCCCCCCCCCCCCCACCCTCGCCCCCCACCATTCCCCCCTCCTCCCAATCCCCCCTCCTCCTCCCTACCCCAATAGTAAATCATGATAAAGGTTGGGATACAGAAAAGTTGTTAACCAGCAAATGTCAAGAGAAAAACTGTATTACAAATGCTTTATAATTGTAAGGATGAAAATGTATCTTTGAGGTTTACCCTCCCCCTGCCCGTCCCTCCCTCCCTCCCTCCCCCCCCTACCCCCTCTCCCCCCCCACCTCCCCACCCCTCCCCCCTCCACCTCTCCTCTTTCCCAACGTGAAAGTGGACCCAAGCACCTAAGTATACATGCCCAATCTGCTTAAGCTTCAAAAGAACGCTAAGACTTACACCCCCACCCCCCCAAAACCCGGTCAATGCAAAGATAGGCCCCACAACACATCTGAGAATAGGAAAGCCCCCCCCGCCACTAAACTGACATGAGAGGTTTTTCTCCTAGTGCAGGGAGGGTCTCGGGCCCTACACCCTGCTCCGCGACAAGCTCACCGTCCTGGAAGTCCCCCCAGGGGTATTCCACCCCGCTACCTTTCTCACCCGAGTGACAAAGGCTATTTTCTTTGGGCCATACAATGGCTCTCCTACCCCCCCCCTTACCTAGTGTGTCTATACTACCCCCCTCCCCCTTCCCCCACGCTGGCGCCCCCTCCGCACTCCCCCCTACCAGGTGCCCGGACCTAGGCCCGATCCCTCAGCACAGAGCTCCTGAAGTGGGAAGAACAAGAGCTCCAGAGCCTAGAGCTCTGAAAACACCCCCAAAAACATAATGGCTTCTATCAAACTAATCTCGATTAATGTCAAAGGCCTTAACTCAGTAAAAAAGAGGAAACTAGTCTTTATGGAACTTAAAAAATCTAAGGGCGATATTGTTCTTATCCAAGAGACCCACTTTAACTCCCTGACACCCCCTAACACATTTAAAAGTGTATTCCCCCAGGCATTTTATGCTTCCTCCGCAAGCAAAAAAAGAGGAGTAGCCATCCTCATTAGAACTGCGGTCCCCTTTGTGTTAACTAAGTCTCGTGCAGATCCTGAGGGGCGATCCCTGATAATCCAGGGTACCCTAGCAGGTTCGCCAATCACAATAGTCAATGTTTATGCACCCAATGACAAACAAATCCCCTTCTTAAAAAACCCTCTCGAATCACTAGAACAGCAGTCCCTCTCCTCCCTGATATTAGGAGGGGACTTCAATATGGTGGCCTCACACGTACAGGACAAATCAAACCCCACCTCCGCTCACCTATCTCCCACCCCCTCCCCCCACCACCCAAGGTCAAAAACAAGCCAAGAAATTTCGAGAGCTTATCCAGAACTACTCACTAGTGGACATATGGAGGGCTCAGCACCAGGGTCAGAAGGATTATACCTTCTTCTCCACCCCTCATCAGTCCTACTCGAGGATTGATTATTTCCTGGGTACAAGTAACATCTTCCAGGCATCTTCCCAGTCCAACATAGGTCCGATCACATGGTCCGATCACGCCCCGATCGACCTCATACTAACCCTACCCTTTGTGAAAAACAACCAATATAAGTGGAAGTTAAATGATTCTATGCTGAACTGCCCCGACACGGAGATATCCATACGACAAAAATTCTCCATGTTCTTCCAAATCAATGCAGGCTCTGTCTCAACCCCAGCTATGCTCTGGGAGGCCCACAAAGCCACCATCAGAGGAGACCTAATCTCTATTGCCTCATACAAAAAAAAACAGAAACGTAAGCTCCAAAAGGATCTCTCAGATAAAATCCTCCAACTAGAGCAACAACATAAAACTTCATTATCAAAAAAGATACTAAAACAACTAAATTTAACTAGAGCTGCCCTTAAAGAAACACAACTCGAAGAAGTCGAAAAAGCACTAAGGTGGTCAAAACAAAAATATTTTGACAAGGGCAATAAAGCAGATAAGCTCCTAGCCTCCAAGCTCAGGGGCGCTAGAGTTAAATCCCAGATAGCTCGTATCCAGACTAAAAATGGGCAAGTCTCATACATAGAGAAGGAGATAACGCAGGAATTTGCGAGTTTTTACTCAGACCTATATAACCTCCACCCCCCGGAACAAGACACGGTCAGCCTCAACACAATATCACAATACCTAGAGCAATGTAACCTCCCGTCCCTCTCCCCAGAAGAAGTAGAGACCCTGAATAAAAATATAACCCACGAGGAACTATCCCAAGCTATAAGCTCCCTCAAGATAGCCAAAACCCCGGGCCCCGACGGCTTTTCGAACGCATATTACAAAATGTTCATGCCAATCCTCTCCCCTTATCTACTAGAAATGTATAACTCCTTCCTACAGGGGGAACCAATACCCACCACTATCACAGCAGCAAATCTCGCCATCATTTATAAAGAGGGTAGGGACCCGCTCCTCTGTGGAAATTATAGGCCCATCTCCCTGTTAAACACTGATCTCAAAATCTACAGTAAGATCCTGGCAAACAGGCTAAACCCAATTCTCCCTAGACTCATTCATGTGGATCAAGTAGGATTCGTGTCGGGAAGACAGGCCTCCGACAATACCCGCAAAATTGTGGCTATAATCGACCACGTGCATCTCACTGGTTCCAAAGCAATGATTCTGAGTCTGGACGCCGAAAAGGCGTTCGACAGAATCAAGTGGGCCTTCCTGGACCAAACCATGTTGAGGTTTGGCTTCTCCGGCCCATTTCTAGAAGGGGTGAGAGCCCTCTACCAAAATCCTACAGCATATGTTAAATTATCAGGCGGCTTCTCAGACCCAATAAAAATTAGAAACAGGACCAGACAAGGCTGCCCGCTCGCTCCCCTGTTATTCGCTTTAACTATAGAGCCCCTAGCAGCCACTATCAGGGAAGAAATCAGTATCAAGGGCATCCAAATCGCAGATAGAGAACATAAAATTTCGTTGTTTGCCGACGATGTGATTCTGACTCTCGCTGACCCCCACACATCCCTCCCCAACCTTCAAAGGCTCCTAACCCAATTCGGATCAGTATCTGACTATAAAGTGAACATGGATAAGTCAGAGGCCCTGAACATTTCCCTCCCCCCCCCCAGATGTGGAAACTCATTCAAGCCAACTATAATTATAAGTGGAGTTCCACCTATATTAAATATCTGGGGGTCAAAATTTCTAACTCCTACAGCACCCTATATCAATATAACTACCCCCCTCTATTTGGCCAGATTAAAAAAGACCTAGAAGCCTGGAAAAAACACCAAATTTCATGGTTTGGGAGAATAGTCGCAGTAAAAATGAACATCCTTCCAAGACTGTTGTATAACTTCCAAACACTCCCAGTCCTAGTACCACAAGCCACATTAAAAAACATGCAGTCACTTATTCTCCAATTTATCTGGAATGACAAAAGGCCCAGGGTTCCCCGATCAGTAATGCTCTCCTCAAGAGCGAGAGGAGGTGTGGGGGTCCCCAACATAGCTAAGTACTACATCGCAGCACAACTGAAGCAGGCTGTAGTTTGGAATTGCGACCCGGCCTCAGCTTCCTGGCTCGAAATAGAGTCACATTACGCCCGCCCCCTCTCCTTCCAAGTGGCACTATGGACCACTGGCAGAGCGGGGCCAAGCCGGCGAGGTTCAGCTTGGGGGCAATGAGATGCACGTGGGATGTTTGGCTTAAAAGCAAAGGGAAGTATGGTCTGGTAGCATCCCCTTCCCAGCTCACCCCAATCTTGGGGAACCCCAAATTCCCGCCAGGGTGTTCCCCAAGTCAATTCGACCAATTTCAGAGTCTCAACATTAGGATGGTGGCCGATCTACTGCAGAAGGATGAGATTGCTACTTACCAGGCGCTACAGGATAAATGCGAGACCCAAGGCTTCCACTTGTTTAAGTACCTACAAGTCCGCCACTTCCTACTGTCGCTATCTCCAACTTCCAAATTCCCCCCGATAACCAGATTTGAATCCTTATGCACCAAAAATAACTATCAAAAAGGTCTAATCTCCGAAATATACAAAGGAATGGAGCCATCCTCCACCCCACGAGCCACCGTTATATGGAAAAATGGTCGGAGGAACTAGGCCTTCCAATAGACCAAGAAGACTGGGAGGATATCTGGGAGCAAGCTTCTAAAACATCAATTTGCACAACAATAAAAGAAAATATCTATAAAATCTTATTTCAGTGGTATCTGACTCCGGCAAGACTGAGCCAGATCTACCCCGGCACACTAGACCTGTGCTGGCGGGGATGTGGTCAAAAGGGTGACATGGCCCACATTTGGTGGTCATGTCCGGAGATCCAGAGGTACTGGACCATGATTCAGACGCTTATCCACGAGGTCACGGGACTTCCCATCCTCCTAGATCCACTGTCCCTGGTGCTGAACAAACCCATAGACGACCTTCCACCGCCAATGTCCAGGCTAATCTCGGCCATACTTACAGCGGCTAGATGTTCCCTAGCAGCCACCTGGAAGCAGATCAAAGCCCCCTCGAGAACAACAGTACTCAGGAGAATTAATGAAGTAATGACAATGGAGAAACTGACGGCTATGCTCTAAAAAAAGATGCCCCAGTTCTGGAACACTTGGGACCCCTGGGTAGAAAGATAAAATCCAAAAAGGGCCTCGCTCCGATGTCACTGGGGCCCCTCCCCCCCCTGCACCCAGGGGGGGGATGAGGAGACGCCAGCGTTCCCCCCTCCCCCCCTCCAGACCCCTCCCACCATCCCCCCTCCCTGTTTGTCTCCCCCCCCCTCCCCCCTCTTCACCCTCCCCCTTTCTCCCCCCCCGTAGGAAACAGGAAAATGTTATTGGTCACTGTAAGATTGTATCATAGCAAAGTGTCATGGGCTCATGACACTCCTGAATGTAATGTAACTTTTGAACGTGTCCAATAAAAAAATTGTTACAAAAAAAAAGAAAGCGATGGATCTTCAGCTCCAGATAAATGAGCTCCTCGAGCAGCAGGAGGATGCGGAGAACCGCGACCGCCGCAATAATATCCGCCTCAGAGGGGTACCAGAAACCGTTGGGGACTGTGAGGACTTTGTGTCACGTTGGCTGGAGCACCTCTGCCCGGATAACCCCAAGGACCGGCTAAAGATGGACAGATGCCACAGAGCGCTGAGATCAAGACCGCAGCAAAATGAAAAGCCCAGAGACATAATCGTGCGGCTACATTACTACAGCACGAGAGAAGCGGTGCTGAAAAAGGCCAGGAATGCCACAAACATGGATTTTGAAGCCACCAAGGTGATGGTCTTCCAGGACCTAACCCCGTCCACATTAGCAAGACGGAGAAGTCTCTGGCCTATCACTAAAATACTGAGATATAAGGCCATAAGATACCGGTGGACCTTTCCGTTCGGACTGTTGGTGGTCTGAAACGGGCGGCCGATTTCCATGAGGACCCCGGAAGAAGGAGCAATAAACAAAGCCGCCTGAGAGAAAATCCCGCTAGCCCAGATGTTGAGGAAACAGACCCGGGTCCCTCGTAGATGATGGTAGGGAGCCCGGCCAGAGAAGGAGCCGACCAAGGCTGAAGTAAAACACAACAGTGTTAATACCTATCTAAGACGCTTGGGAAAGTTATAAAGTTATAACGGTTTAAAAGTTGTATTTCTGTTGGATGCTAACCTAGGATGCAAAATCTAAAGAACTATAATATCCCCCAAACAGCTAAAGAGGAGAGAATTGCCTTACCTATACCCCAACGAGAAGCGTAGATACCTGCAACAGACTTGCCTCACTCACCTCGTGGTAGTGGCATGGCGTCCAAGATGGCGGAGACAATCTAACCAGGGTGGCAAGCAGATCCCGGAAGGGCAGTTTGAGAGGGAAGAACAGCTCGAGCGGGAAGAACTGCCGAAGCTGCGCCCGCAGAGGTGAGCCACCCAATCCAAAATGGTGGAGACAGGACATACGTCACCGGAAGGAGCTGATTACACAGCGGCCATCTTGGTTGAGGCGGAAGGTGCTGGAGGCAACCGCAGGTGATGTCATCACAGGGCACCCGGATGTTGCAGTGACAACAAGGAGCCGATATGGAGAAGGGAGCGCAACACAGAGGAGCCCTCGAGGAGAAACCAGGCAGTACACGGCAAGCATCGGACGACGCATGCAGAAGAGGAGCCGAAATTGCATCGCATGGTTCAAGCGGCGGAGATTACACACGGAAGAATGGCGGGTGACAGCGAAGAAAGGGGCTCTATGACAGAACCTAGACTGCAGCGCAAGCATGGACCCCCCTCAGTCGGCCTGGTTATAAACGTAATCGCGGGAAAAATGGCCGCTAAAATTTTTTTTTTTCATTTATTTATTTTTTTTAAATTTTTTTTATTTTTTATTTTTAAGAAAATGGTGATAATCATCTTTATTTCATGTATGCTAATATCACTGAATACCTATAATGTTATGCACTCATTTATTAGGAAGAGTTATATTCTTAACAGCTGTAGCATGGTGAGCCAAATAAACTTAAAATCATTTTAGTTGTAATTATTTGTAATGCACTTCTTTCTCAAATTTCTAATGCTATTAAAAACATAGGAACATGCTGCAAATGTCACCACTGATACAAACATCTTAACATCTTGGGCCCAGATTCACTGAGCTCTGTTAGCCTATTTAAAATGACATTAACTTAAGCCAATGCCCCTTAAAGCAAATAATGTGACATTACCAAGTTTTACCCTCATAACAAACATGCCATAATTTTTTCCAACCGTTATTTAAAAAAAATATGAAAATTAACCTATATGAGAGATACATTGAATATTTTTTAGATACTTGAATTTGCATATTTATCATGTATCCCAGGTGTGTTCACCATGTGGAGTATACGTTAATGTATTTGGAAGTATGTAAGTCAATGGGCACTGATATAAATTGGTCCTCCCAACACCGCCAGAGAAAGACACATTTAAGTTTCTGGATGGGAGTAATGGCAGGACTTAAATCACGTTATTTGAAGATAAAACGGCTTATCCTGACATGACATGATATTCACCTTAATCTACCTCGCTCAGTTACGGCCCTTATTTGTTTTATTTCCATGCGATTAACTCCGTGAATGAGGTTTTATCTCGGGCAAAATAACAGCTGTTCCTAGCTTATGTAACATCACTTTATTTTCCCTGACTTAACACAAGTTAGTGAATTTAGGCCTTAATTATTTTTTTTCACAAGAATACAAGAAGCAACATATGTATTGAAGCTTGACAAAAAGTATTTTAAGTAAATAGTGTACGGTGTATTGACAATTCAGAAATGTCGATGCTTGGCTTAATTTGTGTGCACAGGTTGTAGAAAGACATCAATGCAAATTAAATAAATCTCTCAAAAGCAATTTACTGGCCAGTTACATAAGTTTATAATATATAATTTGTTACAATGTTTGTTTATTTGCTCAATCACAGAAAGAAAATGATAGCAGTGTAATGAGCTTAGCTCTTATGAGATCACTTTGTACATGGTGGAATACCACAGGATGTTTTGTTTGGATGAAGCCCAACAGTACTCCATTTCTAACAGCTTTTAAATAACACTTTTCGTCTTACCAGATCAAAGGGAGCCAAAAACCAGTTACACTTATAATAATCTCACACTAGAAAGGACTGTTTCTTTGTTGGATAGTGGACGTTTACAAGTCAACTGTATTAATGCACTCTGCTCTGACTAGGGTGACAGGATCCAATCAATTTGAACAAAGTCCAGGCACACAGCTTGGGCAATTAGCAACTGCCATGAATCTATAACCTATGACCTTTGCCTCCTTCTTGATCATCATCTCTTGCTCAGATAAACAACTTCACAATTGCCTGGCAAGGATAGATATGTCCCCAAAGGTCCCAACAATGTTCCTCCCAAGTACATAAATAATTTCTAGATGTTTCACTGTTTACACATCATTGTAAGTGTAGTTTAAAAATATTCCCCCCGCCCCCCTCACTTCCTTAGGATATTATCATATTGAGCTGAAACAGTAAGCCGTTCATTTCATTGTGAGTGAAAGTACTACACTAATACAAGGATTCCCATAAATCTATAAGGGTATCTATCAAGATGATACATTTTTAGACAAAAAAAAATGTGTTTCAATTTTTATTATTGTTTTATCAAAAATCTAAAGTATGTCATGGCTATTCTCTATGCAATACTGGTTTATCAAAGTGGAGTTGTACTTGGGTGAATATGTTGGGTTTGAGTAAGCCATTACTTTGATAATGGCAGCATCAGTACACACACTTTCACACCTCGGAAAGGTCATGTAGAGATTGAGAACTTACGAAATATAACAGTGCAAGAATATCATTCTACATATATTACTATATGTGAATATAGACGGAAGGATAATATGTAAATAATCATGATGCTCATGGGACATTTTTATTATATCTCTAGTTTTTTGGGTAACCAGACAAAACTTGTATTGCCTGGTGGGAGGAAAGGGCAATTCAGTAAGACCTGTTGGAAGACCAAGAGTTGGATTCTTTGGGGTAGATAACAGCCCTCCATTAAATCAAGAGAAAGATGTGATGTTAATAGGTAACTGATGCAATTAGTCCTGATATTAAAGGGTAACAACAAAACTAATGGTATGTAAACACATCAGCCATTGGCAAAAGTAGCATTGTTACGTTATCTGAAAAAGAACCCCAAAAGCACACATAACAACCTAAAATAACAATAAACAATGTTGAAACAATAATAAACAAAGTCCAAAAGTACAAACAAGGGAGCGCAAAGAGCCCCAGATGGTAATATATGGGCAATAGGCAATCAGCAACAACAAATAACACCCTCCATTTTACTTCAAAAGGAATTTCCAGACCTCATAGAGTAAGCGGATCCTTAAAAATAGAGAAAAAGACAGAAGGACCAACATAGTGTGAAACTGTAAAATTGTATTATACACGCATGCTAATACAAATGCACTTACAGTATTTCCAATATAAATGAGCCCTAGATGTTTCAAGGGACACCTGCACCCCTCTTGAAAGAGTTCATTGCTCCTTAAGAGAACAGCAGAGACCACCGATCAGACGCCTGGAGGGCGCTTGTACACCGTGCCCTATGTATGTACAGCGTATGATCAAAAAGGAATCCGTGCTCTGGAACACGTGATGATGGCTACCTACAGCAAGCAGAATCATATTGCGGTTAGCTGCCGGTCCCTGCTGCTGCACAAGGGATTTAAGAGTAGGATTCTATGGTGTGGATTCTCTTAGTTTACAGTAGCTAGGGTATATTTTAGTTTACTTTAGTGATACCTTGTTCCACAGTACTGCACGGTCAAGCCCATTCGTTAATATGGGCACAGGCATACAGATTGCCACACCGTTCTAAGTACTGCGGGTAGCATCAAGTGTATATATACCTCCCAGGCTTAGTTAAGCCAGTATAGGCTATTATACTATCCTTGGTTACAGAGTGGTGCACAGCACTCAGCGGTTGAGCCCATTCCATAATATGGGCATAGGCATACACAATTGCCACACCGCATTATTGGTACTTCTGTGCTAGCACTCTATTAGTTGTTACCTCCGTGGCATTACTTAGCCATTCTTGGGGTCTCCTGGTACATTTATAAAGGTTATACTTGTGGCTATTCATCCTTGTGGACTGAGATTTCTCAGTACTTATTATTTCTGGGAAGGTTATCTGCCACCTTTGTTTATCTTCAAGTACATCTGCATGGTACTACCTGAGATTGATTTTTGAGTAGCTCTTATTCAGGCTACCACATTATAGTAGAACATTATCTACTCAGGAAGTTACCATTAACACAGGCATTTGTTTTATTACCACAACTTGATCCTTTTACACCCCTACTATTCTAGAGACACCATTTTGTTAGGGCAATTCTGCATATCAGATCCCTAGGGACTATTGATTTAATGCCAGTCGCAACATAGTTAAAGTAAGTTGTACTCTATGTATCAAGTAATCAACAAAGAGCAGTAGCATGCAAACCATCAGCTTAATTATAATATCAGCAGTTAGTTGCTCATGTCAATATACACTGTAACCCCAAAAGAATAGGGTGTATGTATATAGCATAGATATAGGATACATTCAAGGGGTATTTTTGGTCTCTCGAGGCGCGGTTCAAACAAGACCACATCAATTAGAAGCCCCACATTGTATCAGTGTTTATGTGGAGGGGGTGACGGGGTCGGAGAATACATATAGTAAAGACTGAGAAGAGACGACAATTCATCCGGTAAAACTAACAGCCATAGAAGATCTACTGGCTATGTGTAAACCCACCAGCTTGCCAAGTTAATGCCCGTTTTAGCTTATCTGTTAGTTAGCTCGGTCAGTGTCCGCGCCGTCACTCCACCTCTCCTTGGATCTCCTGCAGGTAGTGCCACGTGATTTCGTTGCTACGTCACTACCACCTGATGTACGTTTCACGCCCACTGGCACTTTGTCAAACATAAGTATAGTGAGTGAGAGGGAAGCATTTAAAGTATTTATCCTATACATAGCTACAGCAAGCACAGGAGTCCAAAAACCCAAATCTGTCATTATGTTATCTGTAGTACCGTGAATAGTCATAGCACAAAGACACGCTATAAATATATATTGCACATGTGCCTTAGGAACAATTCAACTTACGTTCCAGCCTGCTAATGCATGGGCGTTACTTAAATGTTACGCCAATGCTCACATTAACATTTTTAAAATAACCCTATAAATAGGGAATCTTTTAAGCCATTTTAGCCTGACTTTAGAGAAAGGTTTGAACAGTCAAGTCCCAGCCGGACTGACTTTAGCCTGACTTTACCTGTGTCAAGATGACACAGGAGGCTTCCACCTCTGCTAACGGTGCTTCTTAATTATCCGCAGGGTGAATAAGGAGTGTAAAGTTCACTGATGAGAGTTAGAACTATTCATCAATGGGGTGGTTGATAACCACTCAAAGATTTTAAGGGAGCTGTGCTCCCAAACAAACATAGCTGAGAAAAACAGGAGTTTGGACAATATCCTATCCAGGATAAATGCTCTGGGTCATACGGTAAGAAACATGGATATGCTAAAGAAGTTGTGGACAGTCAGTAAGTGTAAGGTCAAGAAGCAACTGGCACCAATGATCACAATTTTGAGTTGCTGTATGAGGAGCGCTTGATGGAATGGGGTCTCTCTCTCCCAAGTGCTAGATGTTCCATTCATGGTGGACGTTGCTGATCTTGAGAACCTCTTAATTGTCTGTTATTTTTTCTGAGACCTATTTTAGCACCATCAGTGCATTTGGTGGCACTTGTTCTTTGAAAAGAGTTGGCAGCCCTGGAGATGGATGGTAGAGGCCTGCTCGTATTGACGTCTTTGCCTTTGTTCTCCCTTAGAACACTCCCAGCGATCTTAGACGGTGGGTCTGAAGTTACAGTAACATATTTCGGCTTTTCCTTGCCAGTATTATATTTAATTTGGCAGTGTTTGTCAACCCGTGCATAGGGCTGTTCTGGCTGAATAACAAAAGTAGTCTGGTTTCCTGTAAGTTTCTCCAAAGCTCCAGGATGGCTTTTTTGCAAGGAGATATTTTTTTTATTATTGGTGTTCAGATCCATCCCAGTATCAGAGCCAATTTTAGAGATCGTATTTGTCTCAGCATGGACAACTAATTGATCTTTTCTGATATTATTTTGTACTAGCCTGTGCCTGGCACGAATCCCATTCTTCACCTCACTTTGCTTTCCTTGGAGGCTTGTGCCACCACGGGACAACACATCTTGATGTGGCTGCTTATGAGGATAGGGCCTAGCCTGTGAATTGGCTCTGCTACCTGAAATTTCAGATTGTTTTGAATTACATGTATCATTAGCAAGAGCTGCTCTCTTTAATGACATCAACTGCTCTTCTATAACACTGCAACTGTTAGCAGTAACAGTGTCAGCACATGATGCATGGACCTTCATGCTTTTGCAATAGAAATATTTTGAAATGATAGGCAATGTACTTAGATAACTGTTGAATCTTTCAGTTTCTATATAGTGGTTTAAAAAAATAATAGCTGAGGCAGCCAGGGTGGCTATCTCCTGGCATCTTCCAGGTTTGAATTTTTCTACAAGTGATTGGATCAATTTATAAAAATGAAGGCCCCTTAGTTCCTCCTTTAGTATTTTGGGGAGGATGAGGATGATGGTTTTAATGAGACCTTTATCGATGCTCTCAATGCCGTTTTTTATAAGGCACTTCAGTTGTTTCTGGCTCAGCTTTGCCTGTCTAAGTTTCATGCACTCCTGCAAAGTGTAAACCAGCTCCTCATTCACGGCCGGGTCTTCTCTTCCCAGGCAACAGATTATCTCAGGTAAGATCGATATCTTTATATTTTCCCCATCGTGCTTGGCACCCTTTAGTATTTCGGTGAGTAAATGAATACAAGGGATCTTATTATCCTGCATTCTTAATGAAACTACCCTCATTAGGCCAGGAACTAGCTCTTTCCATCTCTTAAACGTTATGTTACCATCCTTGTTAAAGATGCTGTCCTGGAGGTATCGGCAAATTGCGTTCCGCTTGGATGGAAGAGTCAGAGGATCCAAAATAATTTCCAGAATAGCATCTTCCTCGCTGGGTCTGAGGCTGATTTCTTCCTTTTCTCGAGGGAGAATTTTTTTTTTGCCCTTCATGACACTTCTGTGGATTCCACTGTATCTTTCTAGACGGTGCTTTCACTGTGGAGCATGGCAGGAGGGAGGGAGGGGAGCCATCTTGGGCCCTGGCAGCAGGCACCTCCTATTTTTTTTTTTTTTTTTTTTTTTTTTTTTTTATTTAAATTTTTTTTTAAAAAATTTTTTTGTAATTTTTGCAAGTTCCATTCATGGTGGACGTTGCTGATCTTGAGAACCTCTTAATTGTCTGTTATTTTTTCTGAGACCTATTTGAGCACCATCAGTGCATTTGGTGGCACTTGTTCTTTGAAAAGAGTTGGCAGCCCTGGAGATGGAAGGTAGAGGCCTGCTCGTATTGACGTCTTTGCCTTTGTTCTCCCTTAGAACACTCCCAGCGATCTTAGATGGTGGGTCTGAAGTTACAGTAACATATTTCGGCTTTTCCTTGCCAGTATTATATTTAATTTGGCGGTGTTTGTCAACCCGTGCATAGGGCTGTTCTGGCTGAATAACAAAAGTAGTCTGGTTTCCTGTAAGTTTCTCCAAAGCTCCAGGATGGCTTTTTTGCAAGGAGATATTTTTTTTATTATTGGTGTTCAGATCCATCCCAGTATCAGAGCCAATTTTAGAGATCGTATTTGTCTCAGCATGGACACCTAATTGATCTTTTCTGATATTATTTTGTACTAGCCTGTGCCTGGCACGAATCCCATTCTTCACCTCACTTTGCTTTCCTTGGAGGCTTGTGCCACCACGGGACAACACATCTTGATGTGGCTGCTTATGAGGATAGGGCCTAGCCTGTGAATTGGCTCTGCTACCTGAAATTTCAGATTGTTTTGAATTACATGTATCATTAGCAAGAGCTGCTCTCTTTAATGACATCAACTGCTCTTCTATAACACTGCAACTGTTAGCAGTAACAGTGTCAGCACATGATGCATGGACCTTCATGCTTTTGCAATAGAAATATTTTGAAATGATAGGCAATGTACTTAGATACCTGTTGAATCTTTCAGTTTCTATATAGTGGTTTAAAAAAATAATAGCTGAGGCAGCCAGGGTGGCTATCTCCTGGCATCTTCCAGGTTTGAATTTTTCTACAAGTGATTGGATCAATTTATAAAAATGAAGGCCCCTTAGTTCCTCCTTTAGTATTTTGGGGAGGATGAGGATGATGGTTTTAATGAGACCTTTATCGATGCTCTCAATGCCGTTTTTTATAAGGCACTTCAGTTGTTTCTGGCTCAGCTTTGCCTGTCTAAGTTTCATGCACTCCTGCAAAGTGTAAACCAGCTCCTCATTCACGGCCGGGTCTTCTCTTCCCAGGCAACAGATTATCTCAGGTAAGATCGATATCTTTATATTTTCCCCATCGTGCTTGGCACCCTTTGTATTTCGGTGAGTAAATGAATACAAGGGATCTTATTATCCTGCATTCTTAATGAAACTACCCTCATTAGGCCAGGAACTAGCTCTTTCCATCTCTTAAACGTTATGTTACCATCCTTGTTAAAGATGCTGTCCTGGAGGTATCGGCAAATTGCGTTCCGCTTGGATGGAAGAGTCAGAGGATCCAAAATAATTTCCAGAATAGCATCTTCCTCGCTGGGTCTGAGGCTGATTTCTTCCTTTTCTCGAGGGAGAATTTTTTTTTTGCCCTTCATGACACTTCTGTGGATTCCACTGTATCTTTCTAGACGGTGCTTTCACTGTGGAGCATGGCTGGAGGGAGGGAGGGGAGCCATCTTGGGCCCTGGCAGCAGGCACCTCCTATTTTTTTTTTTTAATTTTAATTTTTTTAATTTTTAATTTTTTTTTTTTTTTTGTAATTTTTGCAAGTTCCATTCATGGTGGACGTTGCTGATCTTGAGAACCTCTTAATTGTCTGTTATTTTTTCTGAGACCTATTTGAGCACCATCAGTGCATTTGGTGGCACTTGTTCTTTGAAAAGAGTTGGCAGCCCTGGAGATGGAAGGTAGAGGCCTGCTCGTATTGACGTCTTTGCCTTTGTTCTCCCTTAGAACACTCCCAGCGATCTTAGATGGTGGGTCTGAAGTTACAGTAACATATTTCGGCTTTTCCTTGCCAGTATTATATTTAATTTGGCGGTGTTTGTCAACCCGTGCATAGGGCTGTTCTGGCTGAATAACAAAAGTAGTCTGGTTTCCTGTAAGTTTCTCCAAAGCTCCAGGATGGCTTTTTTGCAAGGAGATATTTTTTTTATTATTGGTGTTCAGATCCATCCCAGTATCAGAGCCAATTTTAGAGATCGTATTTGTCTCAGCATGGACACCTAATTGATCTTTTCTGATATTATTTTGTACTAGCCTGTGCCTGGCACGAATCCCATTCTTCACCTCACTTTGCTTTCCTTGGAGGCTTGTGCCACCACGGGACAACACATCTTGATGTGGCTGCTTATGAGGATAGGGCCTAGCCTGTGAATTGGCTCTGCTACCTGAAATTTCAGATTGTTTTGAATTACATGTATCATTAGCAAGAGCTGCTCTCTTTAATGACATCAACTGCTCTTCTAGAACACTGCAACTGTTAGCAGTAACAGTGTCAGCACATGATGCATGGACCTTCATGCTTTTGCAATAGAAATATTTTGAAATGATAGGCAATGTACTTAGATACCTGTTGAATCTTTCAGTTTCTATATAGTGGTTTAAAAAAATAATAGCTGAGGCAGCCAGGGTGGCTATCTCCTGGCATCTTCCAGGTTTGAATTTTTCTACAAGTGATTGGATCAATTTATAAAAATGAAGGCCCCTTAGTTCCTCCTTTAGTATTTTGGGGAGGATGAGGATGATGGTTTTAATGAGACCTTTATCGATGCTCTCAATGCCGTTTTTTATAAGGCACTTCAGTTGTTTCTGGCTCAGCTTTGCCTGTCTAAGTTTCATGCACTCCTGCAAAGTGTAAACCAGCTCCTCATTCACGGCCGGGTCTTCTCTTCCCAGGCAACAGATTATCTCAGGTAAGATCGATATCTTTATATTTTCCCCATCGTGCTTGGCACCCTTTAGTATTTCGGTGAGTAAATGAATACAAGGGATCTTATTATCCTGCATTCTTAATGAAACTACCCTCATTAGGCCAGGAACTAGCTCTTTCCATCTCTTAAACGTTATGTTACCATCCTTGTTAAAGATGCTGTCCTGGAGGTATAGGCAAATTGCGTTCCGCTTGGATGGAAGAGTCAGAGGATCCAAAATAATTTCCAGAATAGCATCTTCCTCGCTGGGTCTGAGGCTGATTTCTTCCTTTTCTCGAGGGAGAATTTTTTTTTTGCCCTTCATGACACTTCTGTGGATTCCACTGTATCTTTCTAGACGGTGCTTTCACTGTGGAGCATGGCAGGAGGGAGGGAGGGGAGCCATCTTGGGCCCTGGCAGCAGGCACCTCCTATTTTTTATTTTTTATTTTTTTTTAATTTATTTTTTTAATTTTTTTAATTTTTAAAAAAAAAATTTTTTTGTAATTTTTGCAAGTTCCATTCATGGTGGACGTTGCTGATCTTGAGAACCTCTTAATTGTCTGTTATTTTTTCTGAGACCTATTTTAGCACCATCAGTGCATTTGGTGGCACTTGTTCTTTGAAAAGAGTTGGCAGCCCTGGAGATGGAAGGTAGAGGCCTGCTCGTATTGACGTCTTTGCCTTTGTTCTCCCTTAGAACACTCCCAGCGAACTTAGATGGTGGGTCTGAAGTTACAGTAACATATTTCGGCTTTTCCTTGCCAGTATTATATTTAATTTGGCGGTGTTTGTCAACCCGTGCATAGGGCTGTTCTGGCTGAATAACAAAAGTAGTCTGGTTTCCTGTAAGTTTCTCCAAAGCTCCAGGATGGCTTTTTTGCAAGGAGATATTTTTTTTATTATTGATGTTCAGATCCATCCCAGTATCAGAGCCAATTTTAGAGATCGTATTTGTCTCAGCATGGACACCTAATTGATCTTTTCTGATATTATTTTGTACTAGCCTGTGCCTGGCACGAATCCCATTCTTCACCTCACTTTGCTTTCCTTGGAGGCTTGTGCCACCACGGGACAACACATCTTGATGTGGCTGCTTATGAGGATAGGGCCTAGCCTGTGAATTGGCTCTGCTACCTGAAATTTCAGATTGTTTTGAATTACATGTATCATTAGCAAGAGCTGCTCTCTTTAATGACATCAACTGCTCTTCTATAACACTGCAACTGTTAGCAGTAACAGTGTCAGCACATGATGCATGGACCTTCATGCTTTTGCAATAGAAATATTTTGAAATGATAGGCAATGTACTTAGATACCTGTTGAATCTTTCAGTTTCTATATAGTGGTTTAAAAAAATAATAGCTGAGGCAGCCAGGGTGGCTATCTCCTGGCATCTTCCAGGTTTGAATTTTTCTACAAGTGATTGGATCAATTTATAAAAATGAAGGCCCCTTAGTTCCTCCTTTAGTATTTTGGGGAGGATGAGGATGATGGTTTTAATGAGACCTTTATCGATGCTCTCAATGCCGTTTTTTATAAGGCACTTCAGTTGTTTCTGGCTCAGCTTTGCCTGTCTAAGTTTCATGCACTCCTGCAAAGTGTAAACCAGCTCCTCATTCACGGCCGGGTCTTCTCTTCCCAGGCAACAGATTATCTCAGGTAAGATCGATATCTTTATATTTTCCCCATCGTGCTTGGCACCCTTTAGTATTTCGGTGAGTAAATGAATACAAGGGATCTTATTATCCTGCATTCTTAATGAAACTACCCTCATTAGGCCAGGAACTAGCTCTTTCCATCTCTTAAACGTTATGTTACCATCCTTGTTAAAGATGCTGTCCTGGAGGTATCGGCAAATTGCGTTCCGCTTGGATGGAAGAGTCAGAGGATCCAAAATAATTTCCAGAATAGCATCTTCCTCGCTGGGTCTGAGGCTGATTTCTTCCTTTTCTCGAGGGAGAATTTTTTTTTTGCCCTTCATGACACTTCTGTGGATTCCACTGTATCTTTCTAGACGGTGCTTTCACTGTGGAGCATGGCAGGAGGGAGGGAGGGGAGCCATCTTGGGCCCTGGCAGCAGGCACCTCCTATTTTTTATTTTTTATTTATTTTTTATTTATTTTTTTAATTTTTAAAAAAAAAATTTTTTTGTAATTTTTGCAAGTTCCATTCATGGTGGACGTTGCTGATCTTGAGAACCTCTTAATTGTCTGTTATTTTTTCTGAGACCTATTTTAGCACCATCAGTGCATTTGGTGGCACTTGTTCTTTGAAAAGAGTTGGCAGCCCTGGAGATGGAAGGTAGAGGCCTGCTCGTATTGACGTCTTTGCCTTTGTTCTCCCTTAGAACACTCCCAGCGATCTTAGATGGTGGGTCTGAAGTTACAGTAACATATTTCGGCTTTTCCTTGCAAGTATTATATTTAATTTGGCGGTGTTTGTCAACCCGTGCATAGGGCTGTTCTGGCTGAATAACAAAAGTAGTCTGGTTTCCTGTAAGTTTCTCCAAAGCTCCAGGATGGCTTTTTTGCAAGGAGATATTTTTTTTATTATTGGTGTTCAGATCCATCCCAGTATCAGAGCCAATTTTAGAGATCGTATTTGTCTCAGCATGGACACCTAATTGATCTTTTCTGATATTATTTTGTACTAGCCTGTGCCTGGCACGAATCCCATTCTTCACCTCACTTTGCTTTCCTTGGAGGCTTGTGCCACCACGGGACAACACATCTTGATGTGGCTGCTTATGAGGATAGGGCCTAGCCTGTGAATTGGCTCTGCTACCTGAAATTTCAGATTGTTTTGAATTACATGTATCATTAGCAAGAGCTGCTCTCTTTAATGACATCAACTGCTCTTCTATAACACTGCAACTGTTAGCAGTAACAGTGTCAGCACATGATGCATGGACCTTCATGCTTTTGCAATAGAAATATTTTGAAATGATAGGCAATGTACTTAGATACCTGTTGAATCTTTCAGTTTCTATATAGTGGTTTAAAAAAATAATAGCTGAGGCAGCCAGGGTGGCTATCTCCTGGCATCTTCCAGGTTTGAATTTTTCTACAAGTGATTGGATCAATTTATAAAAATGAAGGCCCCTTAGTTCCTCCTTTAGTATTTTGGGGAGGATGAGGATGATGGTTTTAATGAGACCTTTATCGATGCTCTCAATGCCGTTTTTTATAAGGCACTTCAGTTGTTTCTGGCTCAGCTTTGCCTGTCTAAGTTTCATGCACTCCTGCAAAGTGTAAACCAGCTCCTCATTCACGGCCGGGTCTTCTCTTCCCAGGCAACAGATTATCTCAGGTAAGATCGATATCTTTATATTTTCCCCATCGTGCTTGGCACCCTTTAGTATTTCGGTGAGTAAATGAATACAAGGGATCTTATTATCCTGCATTCTTAATGAAACTACCCTCATTAGGCCAGGAACTAGCTCTTTCCATCTCTTAAACGTTATGTTACCATCCTTGTTAAAGATGCTGTCCTGGAGGTATCGGCAAATTGCGTTCCGCTTGGATGGAAGAGTCAGAGGATCCAAAATAATTTCCAGAATAGCATCTTCCTCGCTGGGTCTGAGGCTGATTTCTTCCTTTTCTCGAGGGAGAATTTTTTTTTTGCCCTTCATGACACTTCTGTGGATTCCACTGTATCTTTCTAGACGGTGCTTTCACTGTGGAGCATGGCTGGAGGGAGGGAGGGGAGCCATCTTGGGCCCTGGCAGCAGGCACCTCCTATTTTTTTTTTTTATTTTAATTTTTTTAATTTTTAATTTTTTTTTTTTTTTTGTAATTTTTGCAAGTTCCATTCATGGTGGACGTTGCTGATCTTGAGAACCTCTTAATTGTCTGTTATTTTTTCTGAGACCTATTTGAGCACCATCAGTGCATTTGGTGGCACTTGTTCTTTGAAAAGAGTTGGCAGCCCTGGAGATGGAAGGTAGAGGCCTGCTCGTATTGACGTCTTTGCCTTTGTTCTCCCTTAGAACACTCCCAGCGATCTTAGATGGTGGGTCTGAAGTTACAGTAACATATTTCGGCTTTTCCTTGCCAGTATTATATTTAATTTGGCGGTGTTTGTCAACCCGTGCATAGGGCTGTTCTGGCTGAATAACAAAAGTAGTCTGGTTTCCTGTAAGTTTCTCCAAAGCTCCAGGATGGCTTTTTTGCAAGGAGATATTTTTTTTATTATTGGTGTTCAGATCCATCCCAGTATCAGAGCCAATTTTAGAGATCGTATTTGTCTCAGCATGGACACCTAATTGATCTTTTCTGATATTATTTTGTACTAGCCTGTGCCTGGCACGAATCCCATTCTTCACCTCACTTTGCTTTCCTTGGAGGCTTGTGCCACCACGGGACAACACATCTTGATGTGGCTGCTTATGAGGATAGGGCCTAGCCTGTGAATTGGCTCTGCTACCTGAAATTTCAGATTGTTTTGAATTACATGTATCATTAGCAAGAGCTGCTCTCTTTAATGACATCAACTGCTCTTCTAGAACACTGCAACTGTTAGCAGTAACAGTGTCAGCACATGATGCATGGACCTTCATGCTTTTGCAATAGAAATATTTTGAAATGATAGGCAATGTACTTAGATACCTGTTGAATCTTTCAGTTTCTATATAGTGGTTTAAAAAAATAATAGCTGAGGCAGCCAGGGTGGCTATCTCCTGGCATCTTCCAGGTTTGAATTTTTCTACAAGTGATTGGATCAATTTATAAAAATGAAGGCCCCTTAGTTCCTCCTTTAGTATTTTGGGGAGGATGAGGATGATGGTTTTAATGAGACCTTTATCGATGCTCTCAATGCCGTTTTTTATAAGGCACTTCAGTTGTTTCTGGCTCAGCTTTGCCTGTCTAAGTTTCATGCACTCCTGCAAAGTGTAAACCAGCTCCTCATTCACGGCCGGGTCTTCTCTTCCCAGGCAACAGATTATCTCAGGTAAGATCGATATCTTTATATTTTCCCCATCGTGCTTGGCACCCTTTAGTATTTCGGTGAGTAAATGAATACAAGGGATCTTATTATCCTGCATTCTTAATGAAACTACCCTCATTAGGCCAGGAACTAGCTCTTTCCATCTCTTAAACGTTATGTTACCATCCTTGTTAAAGATGCTGTCCTGGAGGTATAGGCAAATTGCGTTCCGCTTGGATGGAAGAGTCAGAGGATCCAAAATAATTTCCAGAATAGCATCTTCCTCGCTGGGTCTGAGGCTGATTTCTTCCTTTTCTCGAGGGAGAATTTTTTTTTTGCCCTTCATGACACTTCTGTGGATTCCACTGTATCTTTCTAGACGGTGCTTTCACTGTGGAGCATGGCAGGAGGGAGGGAGGGGAGCCATCTTGGGCCCTGGCAGCAGGCACCTCCTATTTTTTATTTTTTATTTTTTTTTAATTTATTTTTTTAATTTTTTTAATTTTTAAAAAAAAAATTTTTTTGTAATTTTTGCAAGTTCCATTCATGGTGGACGTTGCTGATCTTGAGAACCTCTTAATTGTCTGTTATTTTTTCTGAGACCTATTTTAGCACCATCAGTGCATTTGGTGGCACTTGTTCTTTGAAAAGAGTTGGCAGCCCTGGAGATGGAAGGTAGAGGCCTGCTCGTATTGACGTCTTTGCCTTTGTTCTCCCTTAGAACACTCCCAGCGAACTTAGATGGTGGGTCTGAAGTTACAGTAACATATTTCGGCTTTTCCTTGCCAGTATTATATTTAATTTGGCGGTGTTTGTCAACCCGTGCATAGGGCTGTTCTGGCTGAATAACAAAAGTAGTCTGGTTTCCTGTAAGTTTCTCCAAAGCTCCAGGATGGCTTTTTTGCAAGGAGATATTTTTTTTATTATTGATGTTCAGATCCATCCCAGTATCAGAGCCAATTTTAGAGATCGTATTTGTCTCAGCATGGACACCTAATTGATCTTTTCTGATATTATTTTGTACTAGCCTGTGCCTGGCACGAATCCCATTCTTCACCTCACTTTGCTTTCCTTGGAGGCTTGTGCCACCACGGGACAACACATCTTGATGTGGCTGCTTATGAGGATAGGGCCTAGCCTGTGAATTGGCTCTGCTACCTGAAATTTCAGATTGTTTTGAATTACATGTATCATTAGCAAGAGCTGCTCTCTTTAATGACATCAACTGCTCTTCTATAACACTGCAACTGTTAGCAGTAACAGTGTCAGCACATGATGCATGGACCTTCATGCTTTTGCAATAGAAATATTTTGAAATGATAGGCAATGTACTTAGATACCTGTTGAATCTTTCAGTTTCTATATAGTGGTTTAAAAAAATAATAGCTGAGGCAGCCAGGGTGGCTATCTCCTGGCATCTTCCAGGTTTGAATTTTTCTACAAGTGATTGGATCAATTTATAAAAATGAAGGCCCCTTAGTTCCTCCTTTAGTATTTTGGGGAGGATGAGGATGATGGTTTTAATGAGACCTTTATCGATGCTCTCAATGCCGTTTTTTATAAGGCACTTCAGTTGTTTCTGGCTCAGCTTTGCCTGTCTAAGTTTCATGCACTCCTGCAAAGTGTAAACCAGCTCCTCATTCACGGCCGGGTCTTCTCTTCCCAGGCAACAGATTATCTCAGGTAAGATCGATATCTTTATATTTTCCCCATCGTGCTTGGCACCCTTTAGTATTTCGGTGAGTAAATGAATACAAGGGATCTTATTATCCTGCATTCTTAATGAAACTACCCTCATTAGGCCAGGAACTAGCTCTTTCCATCTCTTAAACGTTATGTTACCATCCTTGTTAAAGATGCTGTCCTGGAGGTATCGGCAAATTGCGTTCCGCTTGGATGGAAGAGTCAGAGGATCCAAAATAATTTCCAGAATAGCATCTTCCTCGCTGGGTCTGAGGCTGATTTCTTCCTTTTCTCGAGGGAGAATTTTTTTTTTGCCCTTCATGACACTTCTGTGGATTCCACTGTATCTTTCTAGACGGTGCTTTCACTGTGGAGCATGGCAGGAGGGAGGGAGGGGAGCCATCTTGGGCCCTGGCAGCAGGCACCTCCTATTTTTTATTTTTTATTTATTTTTTATTTATTTTTTTAATTTTTAAAAAAAAAAATTTTTTGTAATTTTTGCAAGTTCCATTCATGGTGGACGTTGCTGATCTTGAGAACCTCTTAATTGTCTGTTATTTTTTCTGAGACCTATTTTAGCACCATCAGTGCATTTGGTGGCACTTGTTCTTTGAAAAGAGTTGGCAGCCCTGGAGATGGAAGGTAGAGGCCTGCTCGTATTGACGTCTTTGCCTTTGTTCTCCCTTAGAACACTCCCAGCGATCTTAGATGGTGGGTCTGAAGTTACAGTAACATATTTCGGCTTTTCCTTGCAAGTATTATATTTAATTTGGCGGTGTTTGTCAACCCGTGCATAGGGCTGTTCTGGCTGAATAACAAAAGTAGTCTGGTTTCCTGTAAGTTTCTCCAAAGCTCCAGGATGGCTTTTTTGCAAGGAGATATTTTTTTTATTATTGGTGTTCAGATCCATCCCAGTATCAGAGCCAATTTTAGAGATCGTATTTGTCTCAGCATGGACACCTAATTGATCTTTTCTGATATTATTTTGTACTAGCCTGTGCCTGGCACGAATCCCATTCTTCACCTCACTTTGCTTTCCTTGGAGGCTTGTGCCACCACGGGACAACACATCTTGATGTGGCTGCTTATGAGGATAGGGCCTAGCCTGTGAATTGGCTCTGCTACCTGAAATTTCAGATTGTTTTGAATTACATGTATCATTAGCAAGAGCTGCTCTCTTTAATGACATCAACTGCTCTTCTATAACACTGCAACTGTTAGCAGTAACAGTGTCAGCACATGATGCATGGACCTTCATGCTTTTGCAATAGAAATATTTTGAAATGATAGGCAATGTACTTAGATACCTGTTGAATCTTTCAGTTTCTATATAGTGGTTTAAAAAAATAATAGCTGAGGCAGCCAGGGTGGCTATCTCCTGGCATCTTCCAGGTTTGAATTTTTCTACAAGTGATTGGATCAATTTATAAAAATGAAGGCCCCTTAGTTCCTCCTTTAGTATTTTGGGGAGGATGAGGATGATGGTTTTAATGAGACCTTTATCGATGCTCTCAATGCCGTTTTTTATAAGGCACTTCAGTTGTTTCTGGCTCAGCTTTGCCTGTCTAAGTTTCATGCACTCCTGCAAAGTGTAAACCAGCTCCTCATTCACGGCCGGGTCTTCTCTTCCCAGGCAACAGATTATCTCAGGTAAGATCGATATCTTTATATTTTCCCCATCGTGCTTGGCACCCTTTAGTATTTCGGTGAGTAAATGAATACAAGGGATCTTATTATCCTGCATTCTTAATGAAACTACCCTCATTAGGCCAGGAACTAGCTCTTTCCATCTCTTAAACGTTATGTTACCATCCTTGTTAAAGATGCTGTCCTGGAGGTATCGGCAAATTGCGTTCCGCTTGGATGGAAGAGTCAGAGGATCCAAAATAATTTCCAGAATAGCATCTTCCTCGCTGGGTCTGAGGCTGATTTCTTCCTTTTCTCGAGGGAGAATTTTTTTTTTGCCCTTCATGACACTTCTGTGGATTCCACTGTATCTTTCTAGACGGTGCTTTCACTGTGGAGCATGGCTGGAGGGAGGGAGGGGAGCCATCTTGGGCCCTGGCAGCAGGCACCTCCTATTTTTTTTTTTTATTTTTTTTTTTTTTTTTTTGTAATTTTTTTAATTTTTAAATGTTTTTTTTTTTTTTTTTTGTAATTTTTGCAAGTTCCATTCATGGTGGACGTTGCTGATCTTGAGAACCTCTTAATTGTCTGTTATTTTTTCTGAGACCTATTTTAGCACCATCAGTGCATTTGGTGGCACTTGTTCTTTGAAAAGAGTTGGCAGCCCTGGAGATGGAAGGTAGAGGCCTGCTCGTATTGACGTCTTTGCCTTTGTTCTCCCTTAGAACACTCCCAGCGATCTTAGATGGTGGGTCTGAAGTTACAGTAACATATTTCGGCTTTTCCTTGCAAGTATTATATTTAATTTGGCGGTGTTTGTCAACCCGTGCATAGGGCTGTTCTGGCTGAATAACAAAAGTTGTCTGGTTTCCTGTAAGTTTCTCCAAAGCTCCAGGATGGCTTTTTTGCAAGGAGATATTTTTTTTATTATTGGTGTTCAGATCCATCCCAGTATCAGAGCCAATTTTAGAGATCGTATTTGTCTCAGCATGGACACCTAATTGATCTTTTCTGATATTATTTTGTACTAGCCTGTGCCTGGCACGAATCCCATTCTTCACCTCACTTTGCTTTCCTTGGAGGCTTGTGCCACCACGGGACAACACATCTTGATGTGGCTGCTTATGAGGATAGGGCCTAGCCTGTGAATTGGCTCTGCTACCTGAAATTTCAGATTGTTTTGAATTACATGTATCATTAGCAAGAGCTGCTCTCTTTAATGACATCAACTGCTCTTCTATAACACTGCAACTGTTAGCAGTAACAGTGTCAGCACATGATGCATGGACCTTCATGCTTTTGCAATAGAAATATTTTGAAATGATAGGCAATGTACTTAGATACCTGTTGAATCTTTCAGTTTCTATATAGTGGTTTAAAAAAATAATAGCTGAGGCAGCCAGGGTGGCTATCTCCTGGCATCTTCCAGGTTTGAATTTTTCTACAAGTGATTGGATCAATTTATAAAAATGAAGGCCCCTTAGTTCCTCCTTTAGTATTTTGGGGAGGATGAGGATGATGGTTTTAATGAGACCTTTATCGATGCTCTCAATGCCGTTTTTTATAAGGCACTTCAGTTGTTTCTGGCTCAGCTTTGCCTGTCTAAGTTTCATGCACTCCTGCAAAGTGTAAACCAGCTCCTCATTCACGGCCGGGTCTTCTCTTCCCAGGCAACAGATTATCTCAGGTAAGATCGATATCTTTATATTTTCCCCATCGTGCTTGGCACCCTTTAGTATTTCGGTGAGTAAATGAATACAAGGGATTTTATTATCCTGCATTCTTAATGAAACTACCCTCATTAGGCCAGGAACTAGCTCTTTCCATCTCTTAAACGTTATGTTACCATCCTTGTTAAAGATGCTGTCCTGGAGGTATCGGCAAATTGCGTTCCGCTTGGATGGAAGAGTCAGAGGATCCAAAATAATTTCCAGAATAGCATCTTCCTCGCTGGGTCTGAGGCTGATTTCTTCCTTTTCTCGAGGGAGAATTTTTTTTTTGCCCTTCATGACACTTCTGTGGATTCCACTGTATCTTTCTAGACGGTGCTTTCACTGTGGAGCATGGCTGGAGGGAGGGAGGGGAGCCATCTTGGGCCCTGGCAGCAGGAACCTCCTATTTTTATTTTTAAATTTTTTTAATTTTTAAATGTTTTTTTTTTTTTTTTTTGTAATTTTTGCAAGTTCCATTCATGGTGGACGTTGCTGATCTTGAGAACCTCTTAATTGTCTGTTATTTTTTCTGAGACCTATTTTAGCACCATCAGTGCATTTGGTGGCACTTGTTCTTTGAAAAGAGTTGGCAGCCCTGGAGATGGAAGGTAGAGGCCTGCTCGTATTGACGTCTTTGCCTTTGTTCTCCCTTAGAACACTCCCAGCGATCTTAGATGGTGGGTCTGAAGTTACAGTAACATATTTCGGCTTTTCCTTGCAAGTATTATATTTAATTTGGCGGTGTTTGTCAACCCGTGCATAGGGCTGTTCTGGCTGAATAACAAAAGTAGTCTGGTTTCCTGTAAGTTTCTCCAAAGCTCCAGGATGGCTTTTTTGCAAGGAGATATTTTTTTTATTATTGGTGTTCAGATCCATCCCAGTATCAGAGCCAATTTTAGAGATCGTATTTGTCTCAGCATGGACACCTAATTGATCTTTTCTGATATTATTTTGTACTAGCCTGTGCCTGGCACGAATCCCATTCTTCACCTCACTTTGCTTTCCTTGGAGGCTTGTGCCACCACGGGACAACACATCTTGATGTGGCTGCTTATGAGGATAGGGCCTAGCCTGTGAATTGGCTCTGCTACCTGAAATTTCAGATTGTTTTGAATTACATGTATCATTAGCAAGAGCTGCTCTCTTTAATGACATCAACTGCTCTTCTATAACACTGCAACTGTTAGCAGTAACAGTGTCAGCACATGATGCATGGACCTTCATGCTTTTGCAATAGAAATATTTTGAAATGATAGGCAATGTACTTAGATACCTGTTGAATCTTTCAGTTTCTATATAGTGGTTTAAAAAAATAATAGCTGAGGCAGCCAGGGTGGCTATCTCCTGGCATCTTCCAGGTTTGAATTTTTCTACAAGTGATTGGATCAATTTATAAAAATGAAGGCCCCTTAGTTCCTCCTTTAGTATTTTGGGGAGGATGAGGATGATGGTTTTAATGAGACCTTTATCGATGCTCTCAATGCCGTTTTTTATAAGGCACTTCAGTTGTTTCTGGCTCAGCTTTGCCTGTCTAAGTTTCATGCACTCCTGCAAAGTGTAAACCAGCTCCTCATTCACGGCCGGGTCTTCTCTTCCCAGGCAACAGATTATCTCAGGTAAGATCGATATCTTTATATTTTCCCCATCGTGCTTGGCACCCTTTAGTATTTCGGTGAGTAAATGAATACAAGGGATCTTATTATCCTGCATTCTTAATGAAACTACCCTCATTAGGCCAGGAACTAGCTCTTTCCATCTCTTAAACGTTATGTTACCATCCTTGTTAAAGATGCTGTCCTGGAGGTATCGGCAAATTGCGTTCCGCTTGGATGGAAGAGTCAGAGGATCCAAAATAATTTCCAGAATAGCATCTTCCTCGCTGGGTCTGAGGCTGATTTCTTCCTTTTCTCGAGGGAGAATTTTTTTTTGCCCTTCATGACACTTCTGTGGATTCCACTGTATCTTTCTAGACGGTGCTTTCACTGTGGAGCATGGCTGGAGGGAGGGAGGGGAGCCATCTTGGGCCCTGGCAGCAGGCACCTCCTATTTTTTTTTTTTAATTTTTTTTTTTTTTTAATTTTTGCAAGTTCCATTCATGGTGGACGTTGCTGATCTTGAGAATCTCTTAATTGTCTGTTATTTTTTCTGAGACCTATTTTAGCACCATCAGTGCATTTGGTGGCACTTGTTCTTTGAAAAGAGTTGGCAGCCCTGGAGATGGAAGGTAGAGGCCTGCTCGTATTGACGTCTTTGCCTTTGTTCTCCCTTAGAACACTCCCAGCGATCTTAGATGGTGGGTCTGAAGTTACAGTAACATATTTCGGCTTTTCCTTGCCAGTATTATATTTAATTTGGCGGTGTTTGTCAACCCGTGCATAGGGCTGTTCTGGCTGAATAACAAAAGTAGTCTGGTTTCCTGTAAGTTTCTCCAAAGCTCCAGGATGGCTTTTTTGCAAGGAGATATTTTTTTTATTATTGGTGTTCAGATCCATCCCAGTATCAGAGCCAATTTTAGAGATCGTATTTGTCTCAGCATGGACACCTAATTGATCTTTTCTGATATTATTTTGTACTAGCCTGTGCCTGGCACGAATCCCATTCTTCACCTCACTTTGCTTTCCTTGGAGGCTTGTGCCACCACGGGACAACACATCTTGATGTGGCTGCTTATGAGGATAGGGCCTAGCCTGTGAATTGGCTCTGCTACCTGAAATTTCAGATTGTTTTGAATTACATGTATCATTAGCAAGAGCTGCTCTCTTTAATGACATCAACTGCTCTTCTATAACACTGCAACTGTTAGCAGTAACAGTGTCAGCACATGATGCATGGACCTTCATGCTTTTGCAATAGAAATATTTTGAAATGATAGGCAATGTACTTAGATACCTGTTGAATCTTTCAGTTTCTATATAGTGGTTTAAAAAAATAATAGCTGAGGCAGCCAGGGTGGCTATCTCCTGGCATCTTCCAGGTTTGAATTTTTCTACAAGTGATTGGATCAATTTATAAAAATGAAGGCCCCTTAGTTCCTCCTTTAGTATTTTGGGGAGGATGAGGATGATGGTTTTAATGAGACCTTTATCGATGCTCTCAATGCCGTTTTTTATAAGGCACTTCAGTTGTTTCTGGCTCAGCTTTGCCTGTCTAAGTTTCATGCACTCCTGCAAAGTGTAAACCAGCTCCTCATTCACGGCCGGGTCTTCTCTTCCCAGGCAACAGATTATCTCAGGTAAGATCGATATCTTTATATTTTCCCCATCGTGCTTGGCACCCTTTAGTATTTCGGTGAGTAAATGAATACAAGGGATCTTATTATCCTGCATTCTTAATGAAACTACCCTCATTAGGCCAGGAACTAGCTCTTTCCATCTCTTAAACGTTATGTTACCATCCTTGTTAAAGATGCTGTCCTGGAGGTATCGGCAAATTGCGTTCCGCTTGGATGGAAGAGTCAGAGGATCCAAAATAATTTCCAGAATAGCATCTTCCTCGCTGGGTCTGAGGCTGATTTCTTCCTTTTCTCGAGGGAGAATTTTTTTTTGCCCTTCATGACACTTCTGTGGATTCCACTGTATCTTTCTAGACGGTGCTTTCACTGTGGAGCATGGCTGGAGGGAGGGAGGGGAGCCATCTTGGGCCCTGGCAGCAGGCACCTCCTATTTTTTTTTTTTAATTTTTTTTTTTTTTTAATTTTTTTAATTTTAAAAATTTTTTTTTTTTTTTTTTTGTAATTTTTGCAAGTTCCATTCATGGTGGACGTTGCTGATCTTGAGAATCTCTTAATTGTCTGTTATTTTTTCTGAGACCTATTTTAGCACCATCAGTGCATTTGGTGGCACTTGTTCTTTGAAAAGAGTTGGCAGCCCTGGAGATGGAAGGTAGAGGCCTGCTCGTATTGACGTCTTTGCCTTTGTTCTCCCTTAGAACACTCCCAGCGATCTTAGATGGTGGGTCTGAAGTTACAGTAACATATTTCGGCTTTTCCTTGCCAGTATTATATTTAATTTGGCGGTGTTTGTCAACCCGTGCATAGGGCTGTTCTGGCTGAATAACAAAAGTAGTCTGGTTTCCTGTAAGTTTCTCCAAAGCTCCAGGATGGCTTTTTTGCAAGGAGATATTTTTTTTATTATTGGTGTTCAGATCCATCCCAGTATCAGAGCCAATTTTAGAGATCGTATTTGTCTCAGCATGGACACCTAATTGATCTTTTCTGATATTATTTTGTACTAGCCTGTGCCTGGCACGAATCCCATTCTTCATCTCACTTTGCTTTCCTTGGAGGCTTGTGCCACCACGGGACAACACATCTTGATGTGGCTGCTTATGAGGATAGGGCCTAGCCTGTGAATTGGCTCTGCTACCTGAAATTTCAGATTGTTTTGAATTACATGTATCATTAGCAAGAGCTGCTCTCTTTAATGACATCAACTGCTCTTCTATAACACTGCAACTGTTAGCAGTAACAGTGTCAGCACATGATGCATGGACCTTCATGCTTTTGCAATAGAAATATTTTGAAATGATAGGCAATGTACTTAGATACCCATTGAATCTTTCAGTTTCTATATAGTGGTTTAAAAAAATAATAGCTGAGGCAGCCAGGGTGGCTATCTCCCGGCATCTTCCAGGTTTGAATTTTTCTACAAGTGATTGGATCAATTTATAAAAATGAAGGCCCCTTAGTTCCTCCTTTAGTATTTTGGGGAGGATGAGGATGATGGTTTTAATGAGACCTTTATCGATGCTCTCAATGCCGTTTTTTATAAGGCACTTCAGTTGTTTCTGGCTCAGCTTTGCCTATCTAAGTTTCATGCACTCCTGCAAAGTGTAAACCAGCTCCTCATTCCCGGCCGGGTCTTCTCTTCCCAGGCAACAGATTATCTCAGGTAAGATCGATATCTTTATATTTTCCCCATCGTGCTTGGCACCCTTTAGTATTTCGGTGAGTAAATGAATACAAGGGATCTTATTATCCTGCATTCTTAATGAAACTACCCTCATTAGGCCAGGAACTAGCTCTTTCCATCTCTTAAACGTTATGTTACCATCCTTGTTAAAGATGCTGTCCTGGAGGTATCGGCAAATTGCGTTCCGCTTGGATGGAAGAGTCAGAGGATCCAAAATAATTTCCAGAATAGCATCTTCCTCGCTGGGTCTGAGGCTGATTTCTTCCTTTTCTCGAGGGAGAATTTTTTTTTTGCCCTTCATGACACTTCTGTGGATTCCACTGTATCTTTCTAGACGGTGCTTTCACTGTGGAGCATGGCTGGAGGGAGGGAGGGGAGCCATCTTGGGCCCTGGCAGCAGGCACCTCCTATTTTTTTTTTTTTTTTTTTTTTAATTTTTTTAAATTTTTTAAATTTTTTTTTTTTTTTTTTTGTAATTTTTTTTTTTATGTTCTTCCATAGTATACCTGTAGGAGTTGAGAAAATGTTTTCTTAGCATAGATGTTGTTGAGTTAGTAAAAGATATATGGTTCATTTGGTTACGATAATTGTTGATTACCCCTTCAGCATAAAGTTAAAAGTCAATGATTATTCTCTCCCCCTCCCCCCCTTTTACCCTGGACCCCCATCCTGGCCCACACCATAGCCTTCTCCCTACTCCCCTATCTTACCCCCGTACCCCCCACCGCCCCCTGACCTCTCCCCCCTCTCTACCGAACGACCCACCTTCCCCTGAACTCTGTTGAAGACGTTTCCCTGAGGGTCCATGAGCGATGAGACCCTCGACCAGGAAAACAAACAGAGCATTGTCTCTGGTTTGTGACACACATGGAGTTACTTTTATTGATATATAAAGCCTCAACAATGGTTTAACTAAGTTTGCAAGATATGCTGCACGCCTCCCTGAGGAAGAAGTAGGGACACAATAATGTCCCCTCTGACAAGATCTATCTAACCCTTAAATGTGAATTACCTAATTCAAATGTGTGAAAAAGAACCTCAACAGAAATGCAAATGTATGCTTATGACACTGCAACCTAGCCTCTCCCCCTCTACCTCCTCCCTTCCCCCTCCCTTATATTTCCCTACCCTTCCCCCTTCCCCTCCTCCCCCCTCTCTTCTCTCCCCTCCTCTCCCCCCGTCCCCCTTCTCCCATCTCTCAACCCCCCCCACCTTCTCTCCCTTCCCCCTCCCTTGCTCAGCCTTAAGGTACAACCCTAGACACTTAACTGACCCCACTTAAAGTATAGAGACTAAATATATTGTTTGTTAAATATATGAAACGGACAGAACAAGAGTATGTTGCATACCTTCCCTTGTCCTCCTCCTCACGGTTTGCCTCACTTTTAAATATATTCAAATCAGACTCATAAGGTATCCTGTGCGTTACCCAGTGGGAAAGTAGGGATAAAATAATGTCCCTGCAAACAAGGATCACTTACCTCAAAGATATGTTGCATCGAATCCAAGTGCACTAACCACAGTTACTGGAGCGATCTAAGAGTACGGTACCGACTGGATCACTGACCCCCCCCCCAACTCAATACTCCCCTCCCACCTACCCCTACCCCTCCACTCCACCCAACCCTCCACACTCCTCCCTCCACCCTCTCCCGCCCTCCCTTCCACTCCACCCCCTATCGGATCATTAACTCTCTGCCTCTGAGAATAGGAATATCCCTAATATGAGGTTGTTCCTGGGTCCAGTGGTATTTGGATTTACAAATTACATTCGTTAGTTCCCTTGGGACTTAATGTAGATCTAGACATTGGAGCATTTATTGGCTAACCATCCATGTTTTTTACCTAGGTTTTTCCCTTTGTATCCGAGATATTAATCATGGCTTCCACTCCACCTCTTCTCTCCTTCTTTTACCTGTTTTATCTGTGGTCTTTTTAACGTGTTTTAAGTGTTTTTACACGTTTTAGTTAGCTATTTCATTAAGCTCTTTTAGCCAAAGTTGTTTTTAAAAATATATATATTTTTATTTATATTTATGTCTATAATTATTGTGCAAAAGCCCCATTTGGGAACGGGTAGACAGTAAGAAATCTGCGGTTTCTTTTTTTAGACCGCGCACCCCAACCACAGATCGAGATACAGAATCGTTTTCTGTGTCTAGACGACCTGGGGGAATCAGGAGGGTTGGAGATAAACAGGAAAAAATGAGGCCAAGAGGAAGAGGGAAAACTGCAAAACAAGAAAATAATGCACTAAAATCAGTTTTGACATTAGTACTAAAGTTTTAACTGACACACAAACCAAGTTGATGGCTAAGGGGTTAAATTTTGCCCGTACGATGGGACCCAGTGGTTTCAACTTGTTTTTAGATGCACAAAAATATCTGCGACAAATGACGGTCAAGAGATTTTTCTTGAATAAGGATGCATTAAGTCGCGAACATTGTTCACAGGTAGTTGAAAGAGTACCAGCTGTAGTGAATGTAGACACCAGTGATGCATTTGTTCATTCTAAATTAAAAGAAAGATCAAAATTTTATCCTAGTGAAAGTAAGGGTCAATACCTTGAGGTTTTTAATTAACTAATTCTCAAGGATTTCGAGAGACTAGCTCAGAATAAAAGCAAGTATAAGGATAATCTGACTAAAAAAGAAAGAGCAGCCCTTAAGGAACTTACCGAAGACAGGAGTATTACTGTCAAGTCAGCTGACAAAGGGGGGGGGGGAGTGTAGTAGTAATGGATACTAGCTACTACCTCAAAGAGTCTGGTAGGATTTTGAATGATCCACTGACCTATGAGAGATTGGCTAGGGACCCTACCAACTTACATAAAGAAGAATTACAAGGTATATTAAATCATGGTAGACAACTTGGTATCTTGGACGAGAAAGAATTGCAATATCTCATGAGGCAAAAACGGTTATGCCCGTGTTTTATTTCTTACCCAAGACACAAAGACCTATCCAACCCCCCAGGGAGGCCGATTATCTCGGGCATCGGTTCTCTGACACAAAATCTGTCAGAGTACATTGATATCTATCTGCAGAAATATGCTTCCAATGCCACACGAGATACAATGCAGATTTTAATTATTTTATCTGAAATAGAATGGCGACATGACTACACTCTGGTGACTTGCGATGTGTCTTCGCTGTACACTTGTATCAGACACATAGATGGACATGATGCAGTTAAAAGAGTGATGGAGAAAGCTCTAACCATCCCACCGGACCAAAGACATTTTATACTACAGGGGATTCAATTTATTTTGACCCATAATGTCTTTTGGTTCGATGGTACACTGTTTTTACAGAAATGCGGTACTGCAATGGGGACTAGGTTCGTGCCGAGTTACGCCAATAAATTCATGGCAGATTGGGAGGAGGAATCTATTTGGTCAGGGAATCCTTTCGACGCGGGCCTAGTCCTCTGGAAAAGATATATTGATGACATCATCTTTATCTGGCGTGGTGAACACCAAGACCTAGAATCTTTTTTTATGTTACATAAATCAGAATGATCGTAATCTGGTGTTCACATCAGAGAGGAGTAGATCCAGTATTAATTTCCTACATCTGACTATATATATATATATAGAGGATCGGGTTTTAAAAACTAAAACTTTTTTTAAAGCGGTGGATGCCAACAATTTTTTATTGAATAGCAGTTGCCACCATCCCCGCTGGCTAAACAACATTCCATATGGGCAGTTTCGCGTATTCGACGAAACTGTACTGAAGAGAGTATTTCCAAGAACAGGCAGAGGTTCTTGAGACAAGATTTTTAGAAAGAAGCTATGATCCCAACATGGTACAACAGGCATTAATTAAAACTGCCAAATTAAATAAAAATGAGTTATCGGTTACAAAAACAGTAAGGCCAACACAGAGTTCGTTGTCCCATTCATAACTCAGTACAACCGCGAGGCTCATAAAATGCGGATTATTATTCAACGCCGTTGGAATGTATTGCTAAAGTATCCAGTTTTTAAAATCCATCTCCCTGAGATTCCGTGAATCATTTTTAAAAAAGCAGCCAATTTAAAGGGTAAACTGGCTCCCAGTATATTCCGAAAAGAAGAGAAATCCTTACCTGTACAATGGTTACCGAAACCAGATAGTCAGTAATAATAAATATGAAAATATATGCAATCTCGACCAGTGGGGTAGGGAGAATAGCACAAATGTAAGATCTTACTACTCACATGGCCGGTGACCGCCTAGATGGAATGCTCCTCTATTTCTTCCTCCACCTCGATTGCAACTTCCTCCACCTCTTTTGTAACTTCCTCCACCTCGATTGTAACTTGCTCCACCTCTTTTGTAACTTCCTCCACCTCTTTTGTAACTTCCTCCACCTCTATTGTAACTTCCTCCACCTCTTTTGTTGTTTCCTGATCCTCTTTTTCTTCATCCTTTTTCTTTTTGTCTTCCTCTTTTGCTTCTTCTTCCACTACCTCTATTTGCTCTTCGGCCTTCTCTCCTCCCTCCATCTTCTCCTCTTCCTCAATTTGAATATCATCCATCTTCATTATTTCTAAAGTATAACATCAGTTAAATAACTCCTCCTATTGCTCCACATAACCTCTCCCTATAACTCCTCCTATTGCTCCATATAACCTCTCCCTATAACTCCTCCTATTGCTCCATATAACCTCTCCCTATAACTCCTCCTACTTTATTACTCCATGTAACCCCTCCCGATATCTCCTCCTTTTACTGCCAGTAACCCCTCCCTATAACTTCTCTACTGTTCCATATAACCAATTTCTATAGCTCCTACTGTTCCATATACTGTAACCCATCCCTATAACTTCCCCAGATCCTCCATATAACTACTCCCTATAACTCCTCCTGTTGTTCACTATAGCTGTTCCCTATAATTGCTCATATTGATTCATATAACCACTCCCTATTATTCCTAATTCTCCATATACCGCATCCCTGTAACTTCTACTATTTCGTCTATAATTCCTTTTATTGTTCCATATAACCTCCCCCTATTGCTTCGTATAATTACACCCTATATCTCCTCCTTTGCCTCCATATAGCGATGCCCCTTTAACTGCTTATATTGCTCCATATAATGAGCACTTTTACTCCATATAGCCATTCCCTATAACGCCTCCTAATGCTCCATGTAACCTCTTCCTATAACTTCTATTGCTCGCCATAAGTGCACCCTATAATGCCTCCTATTGCTCTATATTAACACTCCTTATAACTCATATTGTTCCATATAAACCCTCCTATAATTCCTATTGTTCTATACGACTCCTCCTATTGTTACATATAGCCCATCCCTATGATTCCTCCTATTCCTCCATATAATCACTCTCTATTACTACTATTGATCCATATAACCCCTCCTATTTATCCATGTAACCAGTGGTCGACAAATCACCAAAAAATCTACTCGCCGAATAAAAAAATTTACTCGCCACCTAGTACCACACGTGTGCTGCTTAGGCCAATACTAGCTCGCCACAATGTTAAATACACTCGCCCGGGGCGTGCAAATGTATAGGTTTGTCAAACACTGCATATAACCCTTCCCTATAACTCCTCCAATTGCTTTATGTAACAACTCCCGATACTCATCCTATTGCTCAATATAACCGCTCATTATAATTTCTCCTATTGCTCCATTTTACAACTCCCTATAAATCCTATTGCTCCATAGAATCACTCCCTAGAAATCCTGACTTCTCCCTATAACTCCTTTTTGCTCCATATAACCTCTTCATACTGTATATCTCCTTCTATTGCTCAATATAACCATGACCCTGTAACTGCTCCTATTGCTTCATTTAACCACACCACTTAACTCTTATTGCTCCATATAGCGTTCCCTATAACTCTTCCTAATGCTCCATATAACTGCTCCCTATAAATCCTTCTATACTGTAGCTTCGTATAACAGCTCACTTTAACTTCTCCATTTGCTCTCTATAACTGCACCCTATACCTCCTCCTACTGCTCTTTCTTACCACTCCTTATAACTCCTATTTCTGCATATAATCCCTCCCTATAACTCCTCCTTTTGCTCCATATAACAGCTCCCTATAACTGCTTCCATTGATTCATATAACTGCCCCCTATAAGTTCTTCTATTATTCAATATTACCACTCCCAATAACTCCTATTGTTCCATAGAACTCGTCCTATTGCTCGATATTACCTCTCCTAATAACTGTTATTGGTCTATATTATCGCTCATTATAACACCTCCTATTATTCGCTTTAGCCTAGTGGCGGATTTCCCATTAGGCCGGGGGCCCAGGGCGGCAACATTTTGGGGTGGTAAAAATGTCCGCCCCCATATGCATTTTCCGCGCTCTCGGGCCTATCGGTTCTAATGGGAATGCACTTACATGTGTCAGCTGCCTCCTTGCTGCCACCCTATAGTTATTTTGGAACCCCAGCATCAAATGACATTGCGGATGTTCCAAAGTGACATCACATGGCGTCTTGTTGCCATGGCAATGTGAGGTTGTGACATCAAACGCCGTCATTACAACGCCTTACAATGGCAATGCAACGCCATGCGCCATCACATTAATGATGTCCGTGGAATCATTTGACCCAGGGGTTCCAAAGGAGATAGAGGGCGGCAGCAAGGAGGCGACTGATACAGCTAAGTGTCTAGAGGATGCAGATTTTCAAACCCGCCACTGCTTTAACCCCTCATTATAACGATTGCTATTGTATATACAGTATAATCGCTTCCTATAACTCCTCCTATTGTTCAATACAACTGCTGCCTATAACTTATCCTTTTACTTGATATTAGCACAACTAATAACTCAAAAAACAGAAATGCCCAGTGCAGCATCCAAAGTGACAAAACATATAGTACAATACTTCAGTGCTAAACTGCTCATGAGTACGGATCATTTAGTTAAACCCTTTCGCTAAAGCGTTATAAGCCTGCAGCCAACATCATGGCATGACCAATTTGCAGGTTCTACCTACCTACCTTATTAAATCCTCATTTACCGCTTTTTTTTTGCTGGAGGGAGAATGACTGTAAGAGACGTGTGCAGAGGTATGCAATGGAGACCGTTTAAAGTGAAACAAAAATGTTGCTTTTTTGTGCCTGTTCCTTTAACACAGCAAAACATTCAAAATAAACAAAAGAAAGGCCTACTCCGCTTTGGAGAATATCTACACATTTACTTCAGCCCTCTCTAACTGGGTGGGTAGCTAAGCAAATTACCACCCCCAAACATATATATTTACAGATATACAATAGTTCCATAAGAAAGTCTCTTATCTGTTTCTTGTAGCTGTAGGGGGAGGCCTTTCTGCTCTCCTGGGTTCACATACTTGTGTGCTAAGGCATCGGTTAGCAAACGGGGGGGGGGGGGGCACGGGGTTTACAGAGGCCCCGCGCTTCTCGAAGGCACTTAAATTAAGTGCCGGGGGTGAGGGAAAGGCCTCTGTAAGATTTACTTACCTTGGCTCCGGCGGCTTCTTAGATGAGTCGCCATGGCAACACAGTGGCAAATTATGCCGTGAGGTCATATGACATCATGTTGCATTGGCAAAGTGATGTCATGATGCCGGAGCCAAAGACGGAGCCGAGGTAAGTGGGGTGGGGCGGGGAGAGAGGGGAATACTGGCAGGTTGTCACAGGGGAAAAAGTTTGCCCTCCTGTGCTATGGCAATGTCAGGGTCCAGGATTAGAGGTCTTGTCCCCTTTGTCTTGCTGTCAGCCTGTAGTCCTACTGCAGTTCAAGACATCTGTTGTTCCCCAGGTCAGCCCAGTTGTGGCTAGGGATCTCTGATCTGTCCTTCCTTGTGTCAGCCCCAATTGTGAGCTAAGGAAATCTTCTTCCTGTGTCTAACATGACACTATTTCACAGAGCTCTGACAGTCTTAATCAACCAGGTGTAGTCTGGTTGATTGCTGGTGTGCAATTAACCAGCACACTGCTGGATTAGAGGCAAGTTTTCTCCAACAGTGATAAGTCCCTGTAACAATGACCACACTGGGTCTGTAATATACAGGAACATGATAACTGCTAATTAGAAAGTGGGGTGGGGCGAGCTTAAACCCTGAGAGGAGGGGTCACACCTCCAAACAACTGATAGTTGCAAATAGCCAAGCAAGCTCAAGAACCCCCAAACCCACTTACCTCATATACAGCATATATATTTATGTCAAAAAGGAGTGCTACTGAGCGTGGCCAAATGTTCAAAACAAAAAACAGAAATGCCCAGCGCAACATCCAAAGTGACAAAACATATAGTATAACAACTCCTGTTGGTTCATATTACCGCTCATTATAACTCCTATGATTCCATATAATCCCTCCCTATAACTCCTCCTATTGTACATATAACTGCTCCCTATAACTCCTCCTATAGTACATATAACCGCTCCTTATAACTCCTCCTATTGTACATATAACCGCTCCCTATAACTCCTCCTATAGTACATATAACCGCTCCTTATAACTCCTCCTATTGTACATATAACCTCTCCCTATAACTCCTCCTATTGCTCCATATAACAACACCCTATAACTCCTCCTATTGTACATATAACCTCTCCCTATAACTCCATATAACAGCACCCTATAACTCCTCCTATTGGATAAACGTTTCCCTCTAACCCTTCCCCAAATCCCAAACTGACACACAAAAATGAGCACATGATCCTAATATACTATATGGGGTTTTATAGACCTAAGATTAAAATATCTCTTTTAGGAGCAGTTGAACTGTAAAATACAGCATCATATTTGTGTTACCTCTTGGTCTGGAAGATGGTATGTTCTCTTCATCGACATGCTTTGTCTTATTCATGCTAAAAAGAGTTAAAATGGTTAAAACAAGCACATCAACAAGAATTTACAGCACACTTTTGGCCGCAGGGCCAGGGGAGTTAGAAGAGAACTCACTATGACCCAGATACACAAAAGTGTGCTAAGCTTTAGCATGCTTTACTCCCACTCATATGAATGTGAGCTGAGGCAGGACCTGGGCCTAATAGCTAGATTAGGGGAGGAAAAAGCCACCCCAGTTGTGGGCACTCAATCCCCCTCAGTGGTGAAATGGTGATAGATAATTAAAATGATCTTTTAATAGGTAAATTAAAATAACGGAGTAACTAACCGACGAAAGACAAACACAAAAATGCTGCCCTCTATTGAAGTGCTAGAGTGAGCAATGTGCTACTGGGAGCAATGTTTAGGATGATACTAGCCTACATAAGCCAGTCCAAATTACATATGATCAAGGCAATAATGGCTCCTTATTGGAGTGGCTAACATAGGATTGAGCTTACTATTGTGTTAGGAAGTGTACTTAAAATATAGCTTATGTACTGTATCTGAAGTAAATAGCTATAGGATTGCTGCACAGAACTAGATTAAATAAGTAGCTCTGTATATAATAATCTATATGAAGGGATCAGTACCCTGTAGTTAGTAACTACTGTAACAGTATATATCACAAGTCTGTGCATGTGATAGGTTGTTACCAGGACTCCTAGAAGGCAGCATAATTAGTAAATAAATAGCTATATATAAATATATATATACAATGATCAGTAAGAGGGAATCAGTACCCTGTAACTAGTAACCACTAGTATATATCACAAACCTGTGCGTATGAGAAATGGTAACATTAGTTCCTAGACAGCAGCGGTACATGTGGAAGGTTGTTGACCATGCAGAGTTCCAATAAGAAACCACAGCGTCTGACACAGTGTGTGATTTGCAGTGGAGACACAATGCAACTGTTCCCCAGATAGCTGCAAACTAGGAGTGAAGAGCACACGGAGGACTAGTTGTAAGGAATCCACTCCTGGGTTTGGCTGGAGCTCACTTTTGCAGAGTTGGTGAACTCTCAGACAGACCTCCCCTTGGATCTGCAAGCACTATCACCTGTGCTTGCAATTACTGCAGCTCTGTTTCTCTGCTCTGTCATTGGAGGAATTCCCACACACCCCTGTCTATGGATTGGTTTCCTGTCCTTCTCATACTGGGGTTTTCCCTGTTCCTCATTGCTGAGCATAACCCAAGATTCACTTGGATGTAACTGTTTTTGCCACAAGCTACACTGCCTTAGCCTTGCCTTGTTCCTGAGACCTGCGGCATTCACCCTAGCATAGGCCTGCTATCTGGTCCTGTGTTGAAGCGCTGGATCCCCAGTGCCATCCTTACCTTGCTCCTAAGACCTGAGCATTCACCCCTGGCAGAAGTCTGCTTCCTGGTTCCTGTGCTGAAGCGCTGGATCCCCAGTGCCAGCCTTGCCTTGTTACCGAGACCTGCATTCTCCCCTTGCAGAGATCTTATCTTGGGCTGCTCCTTGCGCAGAGGCTTTTCCTGTGCTTCAGCTGCTACGCTGAAGTGGTGTGCACCTGACTTTCTGTTGCCGAACTCCAGCATGGACATCGACTACCCTACCGTCTCCAACCCTGACCCTGGCCTGCCTATGGATTACCCTGGCTTCTCCAACCCTGACCCTGCTACGATTGACTATGGGCTGCACAACCCTGAACCGACTTTGTGGTCTAATGTTGGTGTATTCACATCCCTACCTCAGCCCCGCGGTCCGGTCCCGGTTTGTGGTGAGCACGTCCGTTACACTAGTACAGGGGTGCACAAACTGGGGGCGTGAGATTATCTGTGGGGGGCATGGGGTTTACAGAGTCCCCAGGTGCTTCTCAAAGGCATTTAAAGGGAAGAGCACACAGAGGACTAATAGATCCTAATACCAGAGGCATGAGTGCTAGTGAATAGACAATGAGGGGGCCGTAGAGTTACATGGACACCCTAATGCGGACTGCAAACCCCTGTTACAGCAGAGGCAAGTTCCTACAGCAGTATGGCTCGGTCTTAGAATGTACTAGTCCTCCGTGCAGTCACTTGGGGCAGATTTACAGAGCTCCGCTAGTTACTTAACGAGAAGTTAAGTTAACCTCCTGTTAAATGCTAACAGGATCTTCAAAGCTCACAAAGACCTCTTACTGCTAAGGTGGCCTTCGGTCAACTTTAAGGGCCGTTTGTGTTATTGATATGCAAAAGAGATGTGGAACACCTTATCTCATACCCACAGCAGGCCATTAATTACTGCTAGCCTTAACGCTATGTTCTTTTAGGTCATGGCTATACCTGACATTAGATGCTTCTAGCATCTCCCCCCCTGGTCGTAGATATTTATTTAAGCCTGGTCCATGCTGCTGAAGTGGACTACTTTGGCTTCCTATATTACTTTAGCAATGTAAGAAACCAAGTGAATACCCTGGCCTAGTCCCCAAAATGTAGCCACAATGTACAGAATTAACCCCTTGAAAGCCATAGTTGCCATGAAGGCATGCAGTATGCATGCCTTAATGGTTACTAAGATAGCCAGAGGGTTAATAACAATACACTAACTACCTTACAACCCACTGTATATCATGAACAATATTACATAACTCACTAATAAGTGTACGTGTGAAAGTGTACAGCTTATAGATTATTACATAACTCACTAATAAGTGTACGTGTGAAAGTGTACAGCTTATAGATTATTACATAACTCACTAATAAGTGTACGTGTGAAAGTGTACAGTTTATAGATTATTACATAACTCACTAATAAGTGTACGTGTGAAAGTGTACAGCTTATAGATTATTACATAACTCACTAATAAGTGTACGTGTGAAAGTGTACAGTTTATAGATTATTACATAACTCACTAATAAGTGTACGTGTGAAAGTGTACAGTTTATAGATTATTACATAACTCACTAATAAATGTACGTGTGAAAGTGTACAGCTTATAGATTATTACATAACTCACTAATAAGTTTACATGTTTGACCGCCGACAGAGGGGGAGAGTTGGGACAGGTGTCCTGGGCCCGGTTGCTGCCCAGGGCCCAGACGGCTGGCTTTGGAAGTTGGGGCTGACTTCTGGCCAGGCCTAACTTCTTTGCCCAGCTGCTGGTCGTCACGTTGCTGCCGGGTCCCAGTTTCGTATGTATTTGGGGGGTAAGAGTTTAAAAAAAAATGTATTTTGGAAAGGGGGGGGGGGGGGTTGTATGTATTTGGGGGGTGGGAAGTTTTATGTATGGGTTTGGGGGGTGGGGTGAGGGTTGTGTGTATTTGGAGTTTTGTATATATGGGGGGTGGGAAGGTTTTTTGATATGTATTTTGTCGGGATGATTGTATGTGTGTGTGTGTGTGTGTGTGTGTGTGCAGCCAGGGGGAGGGGGATGAGTATGAGGAGGGTGGATTGAGGGAGAGGGATTGAATGAGAGTGGAGTAATTGATGGAGGGGGGAGGGTGAGAGCAGTGGGGGTGAGGGTGGGAGTGAGTGAGGAAGAGAGGGGGTAAGAGTGAGATGGAGGGGAGAGAAATACATGGGAAGAAGGGGGGAAATAGAGGAGCATGGAATCGAGGTGTGCAATGGAGGGGCTTGCAAGATCGCCGACACGGGAGTGGGGGCTGACAACTCTAGTCATGGGCCCTGCGAAATCTGTCTGCGGCCCTGTGTACAAATGAAAGTATACGTTTATAGAATACTACATCACTCACTAATAAGTGTACGTGTGAAAGTATACACTTTTAGAATATTACATCACTCACTAATAAGTGTACGTGTGAAAGTATACACTTTTACAATATTACATCACTCACTAATAAGTGTACGTGTGAAAGTTTAAGGATTCTGCTTGATCCATGCTGGGTTTTCACTACGTCCAGGTTTTCTGTCTCTCCTGCTTTTTCTGCTCACTGCGGCCATTTTGGGTACTGGCAGCCTGCTTTATAAGGCTGCAGTTACCATAGGGAGTCGCCGAGCAAAGTTCTATTATTTGCAGCTCCTGTTGGTCTTTGTAGTTATGCCTTACCCTCTTGCCTGTTTGGTTTCCCTGTTGCTGACCCCGGACTGTGACCCCGACCTCGCTGCCTTCCGCCTGCCCTGACCTTTGCCTGTCTCCTGGACTTTGCAACACTGCCGCCAGCCCTGACCCCTGCTTCCATATCGACTACGGATATTCTTACAGGACTCTGTCCCAGTGCCCGGGTCGGTTTATTTGTATCTCTACCTCAGCCATTCGGGTCCATTTCCTGATTTCAGATGAGCACTGTAACATTTTGCTCGGCCAAACATGGACCCCGCTGAGGTAGAGCGAGCTTTATCTCTCCAAGGCGAACTACTCGGAGATCATGAAACACGCCTTGCCCTGCAAAACCAACAGCTGGCACTTTTTAGAAGCCGACTTCAGGACATTTTTACACGGTTGGACACACGCCAGGTGAGTTATACCCCTGCATCACCCTTACCGGAAGCTTCTCCGGCGCCAGCCCCATCACTCCCTATGCCCAGGGAACCACGGATCCCAATGTCTCTGCGTTATGGAGGGGACCCTATTGCTTGTAGAGGGTTTCTGAACCAATGCATGATTCAGTTCAAACTCCATCCCTCCATGTTCTGCACTCACCGATCCAGGGTAGTCTATGTTATTTCCCTACTAACGTATGAGGCCTTGGCCTGGGCTTGCCCTCTGTGGGAAAGAGAATCCCCACTGATCAACGACTCCGTTTCCTTTTGCCAGGCATTTAAAAGAGTATTTGATGCCCCCGGTCGCGTCTCCTCCGCTTTAGCTTCACTTTTTCGAATCCAACAAGGAATCCGTAACACGGGCCAGTATGCCATTGAGTTCTGAACCCTTGCTGCGGAGACGGGCTGGAATAATGAAGCTCTGGTGGCAGCATTTTGGCAGGGGCTTTCTGGGTGTTTAAAGGATGAACTGACTTGCCGGGATCTTCCCCAAGATCTGGAGGAACTGATTGCCCTCTATCAAAATGGACCTCCGGATACAAGAACGGCAGACCGAGCATGCCCAGTCTCCAAAAACTCCAACAATTCAGCTAGCTCACCATTTCAACAGTCCTCTTACTGCACCTCGCCCAGATGAGGAACCGATGCAATTAGGGGATACCAAATTACCTGAGATGGGGAGAACTAGGAGACGAACCAGGGGGCTGTGCCTGCACAGTGGACTCAAAGGTGTACCGTGTCCGAGACTGTCCTAAATCAGGAAAACCCCAATGCCCAGTGAAGATAGAGGAATATTCTCTGGTCATTTCTTCTATTCCTTCACCACAACCTTCACGGCTCCTCCTGCCGGTTTCACTCTCCTGGGGACCAGCATCCATTTTCACTTAGGCTTTGTTGATTTAGGAGCCACAGGGAACTTTATTGACCATGCACTCAACTCGCTTCCTCTCCATACTAGTGAGATTCCCTCAGCAGTAGTCGCTATTGATGGAAAACCTCTGATACCTGGGACCATCACTCCCGAGACTAATCCTTTGCTGGTTAAGGTTGGGGCACTTCACAAAGAGTCACTATCATTCTACGTCATTTGCTCTCCCTCCACTCCAGTGGTTTTAGAACTTCCCTTGCTGCGGCACTACAACCTCAAGATCGTTTCAGCGACCAATCAAGTGACAGCCTGGGGGCAACATTGCATGGATCTTGTCTTCCAATGTCTCGCACCATCTCCGAGGTTCGGCTACCTACTGAGACTTCCACATCATGCCTTCCAGTTTACCAGGAATTTGCCGAAGTATTTGACAAAAAACAGGCAGAGGAGTTACCGCCACACTGACCTTATGATTGTGAAGTCGATCTACTCCCAGGGCCCATCCCTCCTCGAGGCCGCACCTATCCCCTTTCGGAACCAGAAACCAAGGCTATGCGGAAATACATTTTGGAGAACCTTCAGCGTGGGTTTATTTGCAAATAAAGTTCTCCTACTGGAGCGGGTTCCTTCTTCGTTTCCAAAAAAGATGGTTCTCTCAGGCCATGTATCGACTACAGAGGCCTAAATAAAATCACCGTAAAATACCGATATCCGCTGCCCCTCACCCCTGAACTCTTCGAACGCTTACGCAAGGCTACGATCTTCACCAAACTGGATCTTTGAGGAGCCTACAATTTGATCCAGATCAGAGAGGGTGATGAGTGGAAAACAGCCTTTAATACCTGTGACGACCACTACGAATATCTAGTCATGTCATTCAGCTTATGCAACGTTCCGGACGTTTTTCAAAATTTCATCAATGTGATATTCCGGGATCTACTGGACCAGTTTCTCGTAGTATATCTGGACGATATCCTTATCTTTTCCAATTCTTTTACCGAACATCAGGAACAGGTTTGATTGGTTCTCCAAAGATTTTGGGACCACTCCCTCTATGCCAAGCTCGAAAAGTGTCAATTTCAACAGTAGATTTCTTTCCTTGGGTATTTCATCTCTTCCCTTGGGTTCAAGATGGATCATGCAAAAGTATCGTCAGTGCTGGACTGGCCCTTACTGCTAGGCCTTAAACCGATACAACGATTTCTTGGGTTCACCAACTACTATCGACGATTCATCAGGAATTTTTCTAAGGTGGTTGCACCCATTATGGCTCTTACAAAGAAAGAGACGAATCCTAATATATAGCCCGCTGAGGCTCTTCTGGCTTTCGAGAAGCTCAAGTCCGTCTTTTCATCCGCACCTGTGCTAATCCATCCAGATTCTACGAAACCCTTCGTGCTTAAAGTGGACGCATCTATTATCTGGCAGCCAGAGCTGTTCTTTCTCATCTGGCAGCAGGAGCTGTTCTTTCTCAAAGGAAGAATTTTCATGGGAAACTCTTCCCCTGTGCCTTCATTTCTAATACATTTTCTACTGCTGAAAGGAACTATGATGTTGGAAATCGGGAACTTCTGGCTATGAAAATGGCTCTTGAAGAATGGAGACATTTGCTTGAGGGGACAGTGTCTTCCCAATTTCGAAGTGAGGTATTGCAATGGGGTCATAACTCTAAGACGGATCCCAATTCATCTCTAGATTTTGGAAGGACTTCTGCCAAAGAATGGGTATCTCCTTACATTTCTCTTCTTCCTACCATCCCCAGTCCAATGGTCTCACGGAAAGGACCAACCAGTCCATAGAACAATTCCTCCGCTGTTTTGTTTCTGAGCTACATGATAACTGGGTTGATCTGCTCCCGTGGGCTGAGTTTTCCCGTAATGCTATGAAGCACGATTCAACACTGGAATCACCGTTCTTCTGTTCATCTTCATAACTCAATAATAAGTGTATGTGTAAAAGTATACGGCTTATAGAATATTACATCACTCACTAACAAGTGTACGTGTTAAACTATACGGCATATAGAATATTACATAACTCACTAAATAGTGTGTGAGTGAAAGTATAACTTATAGAATATAAGCTGATAAACCCGGCATTGCCCGGGATGTAATTTTCCCATTCCCCCTCTGTCTCTGCACCCCCTACTCTCTCCGCTCCCCCTGTCTCTCTCCGCTCCCCCCTCTCTCTCCATTCACTTCCCTCCGCCTTCCCCTCTCTGCCCCCCTTTCTTTTCCTCCCCTGTTCACAGCAATCCGGTCCCCCCTGCACATGAATGCGGCCCCCCACTGGTCTCAACTCCCCCCCGTTCACAGCTCCATTCCCCCCCATTCACAGCTCCATTCCCCCCCATTCACAGCTCCATTCCCCCCCATTCACAGCTCCATTCCCCCCCATTCACAGCTCCATTCCCCCCCTTGTTCATAGCTCCATTCCCCCCCATTCACAGCTCCATTCCCCCCCTTGTTCACAGCTCCATTCCCCCCCCCCTTGTTCACAGCTCCATTCCCCCCCATTCACAGCTCCATTCCCCCCCTTGTTCACAGCTCCATTCCCCCCTTGTTCACCGCTGTTGCCTCCCCATTTACACCTCTGCCCCCCCCTTCACAGCTCTGTTTCCCCTCCCCCTTCACAGCTCTGTTTCCCCTCCCCCTTCACAGCTCTGTTTCCCCTCCCCCTTTATAGCTCCGTTCCCCTCCCCCTTTATAGCTCCGTTCCCCTCCCCCTTTATAGCTCCGTTCCCCTCCCCCTTTATAGCTCCGTTCCCCTCCCCCTTTATAGCTCCGTTCCCCTCCCCCTTTATAGCTCCGTTCCCCTCCCTCTTCACAGCTCCGTTCCCACACACACACACACACACACACACACACACACACACACACACACACACACACACACACACACACACACACACACACTGTCACAAACAGACACACACTGTCACAAACAGACACACACACTGACACACACACACTGTTACTCTCACACAGACTCATGTAAGTAACATTTACAGCTGAAGCAGAAGAAGCAGCCTCCCCCCCAGTAGTTCACATGCAAAGTTCTGAAGCAGCAGCTCTCCTCCTCTCCACTGACAGCACAGATCACCCTCCCTCCTCCCCCCGTTGCTTACAGGCCATCTCCCATCCCATACTTCAGGCAGCAGGGAGCTTGAGTCAGCGAGGACTGCACGCACGCTCCGAGGAGAATGGAGGAGGGAGAGCCAGGGGCAGCAGTGAGTGCGGCCGGCCAGGTGGAACCCCTGGGACTGCTCTACGGAGTCCCAGGGTTCCGCGGAGCCCTGATGGAGAATCACTGTGTATATAATGACGTCACCCTGCCTTGCACTCAGAGACCGCGAGAGGCAATGAGAGCCAGGGCCCGCACCGTAGTCAGGCAATGAGAGCCAATGACAGCCAAGGTCCACCCCGCAGTCAGCCAATGGGAGAGCTTAACAGCAAATGAGAGCGCGCACAAACCCACAGACAAACATCGTTTGAGTTTTATATATAAATTACATAACTCATTAATACGTGTACGAGTGAAACTATACGCATATAGAATATTACATAACTTACCGGTCGTAATATATATAGCCTGCAATGGCCGATGTTAGAGCCACTGCTCCAAGCAGGCTACATATCAGGGCTGTTCTACCCTTGGTCGAAACTGTATAAAAAAGAAAAATCTTGGTTATTACTTGTGAGCAATGCACCCCCCTCCCCCCCCCCCAGATATTGGGTAAATGGGATAAGAGATTTAACCCTTCAGTGCAAAGGGGGCCCGGCAGCACAGGTGAGGTATTCCTACGTAAGACTGACCATTTAACCCTTTAAACACGTCAGTGTCATTAGGTCACTTTGTTCCTACCTGGGACTGACCCTTTAACGCATTAAACACATCACTGTCATTAGGTCACTTTGCTCATTAGTAGGACTGACCCTTTAATCCATTAAACAAGTCACTGTCATTAGGTCACATAGGATGAATAAAAGGATTAAATCCCACAGAATCTGCAGAATATGTTATTCTCCCCCTGCTAAATGTACCCATGCCCCCTCTACTATCACTACACCATGCCTCCTCTACTATCACTACACCATGCCCCTTCTACTATCACTACACCATGCCTCCTCTATGATCACTACACCAAGCCCCCTCTACTATCACTACACCAAGCCCCCTCTACTATCACTACACCATGCCCCCTCTACTATCACTACACCATGCCCCTTCTACTATCACTACACCATGCCTCCTCTATGATCACTACACCAAGCCCCCTCTACTATCACTACACCATGCCCCCTCTACTATCACTACACCATGCCCCCTCTACTATCACTACACCATGCCCCCTCTACTATCACTACACCATGCCCCCTCTACTATCACTACACCATGTCCCCTCTACTATCACTACACCATGTCCCCTCTACTATCACTACACCATGTCCCCTCTACTATCACTATACCATGCCTCCTCTACTACCACTACACCATGCCTCCTCTATGATCACTACACCATACCTCTTCTACTATCACTACACCATGTCCCCTCTACTATCACTACACCATGCCCCCTCTACTATCACTACACCATGCCCCTTCTACTATCACTACACCATACCTCCTCTACTATCACTACACCATGCCTCCTCTACTATCACTATACCATGTCTCCTCTACTATCACTATACCATGCCTCCTCTACTGTGGCGCTGAAAGGGTTCCCAGCCTTCCCAATAAAGGTTAATCCTGACTTGGAGCCTCAACACCAAGTTTCCTAGAAGCTGGGGACAAAAGGATTGTATGTATTGCTATGTATTTTACAATGCCTGTTGAAGAATAAAATGACCCCTTTTTTACGTTTTCCCTGTTCCCGGTCAGTGAGGTTGCTGGGACTTTTTATTCCTGAGTTTCAGGGGGGATATTCCGGTGTAAGTCTTTGCAGAATGTGTGTACTGCTGCGGCAGAGTTTTTCGAGCATTTGCCCGTTCTCTACCGCAGCAGTAACCTGGCGCGCGCCGGAGGGTGCCGGGCGCGCGCCGAAGCAGCGGAAGAGCGCCCTCCGATCGGGGCGCTCTCCCTACCGCTGCCGGGTCCGCCGGGTCCCCCGGAACCCCCTGCCGCCGTCCCGCGATCGCGGGACACCAGGGCTCCCTCGGGGAGCCCTGGACGCGCGTGCAGGGGGCGCTGACACCCGATGACGCGTGACCGCGCATCGGTGACGCGCGGCACGCCGAGGGAGTGGGGCTAGCAAGCCGGGGCATCCCCCGGCTTGCGGAACCAGCCCCACTCGAATAAAACGTGTCGGTACTGTACGTGGTCGGGGGCCAAATATACCGGTCCTCCGACCAAAGTACCCAGCAAACAGGCTTGTTTTTCCGGTACGCGTATTTACACATTCCCCTGAACATATCTCTCCTTGAAAACAAATCAAAGGGGAGACGGAATGAGGTTGAGAGGTGTCCTGGAACAAGATTCATATCTCTGTTCACCCCCCTTTCTTTGTATCTTCTGCTTGTCAGTTCCTTAAGTCCAGCTGCATGTATTATGCCCCCCACACACACTGTGCCTGTGTGATGTATTACAATGTTACCTTTTCTGCCTCTGTGCAAGAAGCCTATGAGTTGCAACAGCAGCCCCTAAGATCTTTTCTCAGAATGGGCTATTCTGCCCTCCCCTGTCTTGCTGACAGTTAGTCTGTCCCTAGACTATTCCTGTTACCCAGATTCCTCTTTACTTCCTTTTCCTTCCTGACACTGGCTGAGTGAGTATGTTTCAAGTTACACTCCTCTGGCAAGGTCCAATCCTTTTTACCTGTCCTAAACTACAAAGCATCCACAGAGATACACTTTCCCAACACAACATCACATCCACAAGTGCCTGTATTCACTGCTGCTTTTCTAATAAAGTGAAGAAAATATAACAGGACTTGGTGTGCTTGGAAAGAGGGCCGAGTTAAAGCTATCTGGGGCTATTCACACATCACACGTGACCTGGCTTCAGAATAAGAGGTGTCGAGGTGCTAAGTGGATGGGGCCGGGGCGGAGTACTGGTCCGGAGTTCAGAGACTCCCCGTGGGGAAGGTACTCCAGTTCCCCGGACTCAGTGGAGCATGCTAATGTATATGTCCAGCCTACAGGGCATCCCGATCCGGCTCAACATGCCTCCTCCCCTGAGGAGTCAACCTGAGTATGAACCCCTGTTCTTATTGGGTGGTGGGAGGAATTTCCCACGCTCCGCTTGGCAGTTGATCCGACTTCCATAGTAAATATAGCGGAGCGGAGTGTATGTAAACCCCTCGACCGAGCCAGAGAACCAGACCTTCCTGCGACTAAAGACGGTAAGGCAAGGGCAGACTTTTCAAAGATGCCATGTTGTAAATAGCAGAGTATCCAGCTTCGGTTGTACATCCAGGAAAGCCTGGCCAGCTGAATCTATGTCAGACGCGAGGACCAAGATCCCTTAAAAAGAGGAATCCCAACCGGACAGTTTTTACGTACATGGAGAAGCTGCTCAAACACGGAGTATTTTAAGGTACAAGCAACCAAAATGAAAAATAATTTTTCTGAGAGAGGCTACTGTAACAGGGGACTTACCCTGTTCAGAAAACTTGCCTCTAATCCAGCAGTGTGCTGGTTAATTGACCAGCACCTGGCTGGATTAGAGGTGTTAGAAAAAGCCTGCCTTTGAGACAGGAAGTGAGACTCCTTAGCTCACAACTGAGCTGAACTAGGAGACAGGGCAGAGATTTATTAGTCCACAACTGGGCTGAACCAAGGAAGGACAGATGTCTTGAGCGACAAGCTGACCACAGGACAAAGGGGACAAGATTCTAACCTGGAGCCCGGATATTGCCTTAGCACACAGGGGTGCGGATCCAAGAGAGCAGAGAAGCTTCCCCTACCGCAGCCCAGCTGACAGATAAGACTTTTCGTATAAGACTATTATCTATGTGTATGTGTATTGATAAATGTCTCCATGATTTGGGGCTGGTAAATAGCTTAGCTAACCAACCCAGTCAGAGAGGGCTGAGCTACATCTGTAGATAGTCTCCAAAGCAGAGATAGGTTTTTTTTGTTTGGCTTATTCTCTTATATTGATTTTTGCTGTGTTTAAAGCGACAGGCACAATAAAGCCTTGTTTTAATTTCAACTTAAAACAGTCTCCATTGTGTACCTCTGCACATGTCCTCCTACAGCTACATTAACACAAACATTAAATGACCCTACCATAGAACTCTAAAAACCTCTAGGGCGGAGCTACTGGAAGAGAAATGACCAAATGAAAACAATAGTGAAATAAGGTGTATAGCCAAATGCAGCAACAGATGGAGAAACATTAACAACATTGTCAATCAACATTGGAACATCCTAAAAAATGATTTAAATACAGTTTTAACAACATGGCCAAGCATAATTTGGAGAAGGTCACAAAATCTAAAAAACCGATGTGTTAAAAGCCATTTTTGCAGAAAAAAATCAACAAGCACATGGCTAGGTAAACAAACCTCAGGTTGCCACGTGCAAGGCCTGCGACTTTGTATTACCAAGTAAAACCTTTACTAACTGGGATAACTCCATAACCCATCATTTAAAACCTTTAATTAACTGCAAAAGTGTTGGAGTTATCTATCTGGTCTCCTGCGTGTGGACAGAAATATGTGGGGAAAACTCAAAGAATTTAGAAGAAGGTTTTTAGACCATCTTGGCTCAATAAGATATGTATTTGTATTTAATTTGATGTAATAAAATGTTACTATTTTGTTCCTTAGTTCTGATTCCAATGGGTCATTTGACCGACTTACAGTAACATGAACTGGTAGACCACTGTTGTCTGCATCATTAGTTCAAAGCATTGAGTGAAAATTTATGGGGAATCTTTTTGATCCTTTTTGGGATCTACTCTGTTCTACTATGAATTATCTCTTATGCACCTGCTTCATTTCCCATGTAACATTATGAGGACATATCTAGCGAGAGCGGTTTGATTTATCTGTTTGTTATCACCTACATGTGTGGACAGAAATATGTGGGAAAACTCACAGAATTTAGAAGAAGGATTTTAGAACATCTTGGCTCGATAATAAAAAGCATAGATATTAGAGAATTCCTGGGCTCTTTCTCATTATATGTAGTTTGCCCATTTTTATTTTTTATCGCTGAGATCTGAGATTTGACTCTCAAACTTCAAAGTTTATTTGCCAGCAATCGGTCTGCCTTGTTACCCTTATCGTAATATCTTTGGTTCGTCCATCTTGATGCTCCCTCTACTTCATCTAGTTGGAGCTGTTTAAGTTCAGTCCTTGTTTTCTGTAGTAGTTTTAGTTTATACCGTTTTTTTGAGGGATTATTTTTATGCTGTTGTTCCAGTTTAATCAGTTTGTCAGAGATTTCTTTACCTTTTCCAGTTTAATTTTTTTCCTGTACGAAGCTACGGAAATAAAATCTCCTTTGATTGATGCCTTATGGGCTTCCCATAGCATTGCTGGGGCTGAGACTGAGCCATTGTTTATTGTAACGTAATCTAACAGTTTTAGTTTAATTGTGTTCTCTATTTCTAGTTCAATACAGAGTCGTTTGGTTTCCATTTGTACGGGTTATTTTTGACAAAGGGAAGAGAGAGGACCAAGTAGATAGGGGTGTGGTCAGACCAAGTTATTGGGCCTATGTTTGACTGGGAAGATGCCTGCAGAATATTTTTGGTACCCAGAAAATAATCAATCCTTGAGTAAGTCGAGGACTTGTCCTGTTCTGGGACGCATATAGTATTCATATCCACTGTTATTACAGTATTAAAGATGGTAACGTTTTCTAGTCTAAGGATTCTAAGACTGGCTTTAGGAAGTCGGTTTGGTTTTCATTAGGAAAATCGTATATACGTTTATGAGGGACACCGGGAACCCTGAGAGGGACCCCTCTACAATTAGATATCTAGCTCCTGGATCTGCCACTGCTTTAGTAGGGACGAATGGGACATTATTCATAATTAGGATGGCAACCCCTCTTTTTTTACTAGTAAACGACGCAAAGTATGATTGGGGGAACGTGTTCTTAAATGTGTTTGGTAGGGAGGGGGTATTAAAATGAGTCTCTTGTATGAACAGGATGTCTCCTTTTGTTTTTTTAAATTCCTGGAATGTAAGTCTCCTCTTTCTAGTATACAAATGCCCCGAGGGGCAAAAAGGTGAAACCTCGCTTCTAACACAGGACTGGGAGGGTGTCTAGATAATTAAAAATCCCTGAACACTAGCGCGAAGGGTGGTGCTCACTGGGGAAGGTGAAATATGGGAAGGTGAGACAGGAAAGTATCCCCTTGAGGTAGTGGCACACACCTAACAAATTAAAACTCGGTTTTATTAACGTAATTAAAATGAAGTGTACGGGATATGGAACAAAACAAAACAAATACGTGAACAGATAATAAAAATCGGAGTGTGATTACACAAGGGTGACTGATGATATTGCAAAAACACTTAGAGAGTATATAATTAAACTCTTCTACCACAACAAAATTCGTGTATGTGTGTTTATTTTTATCACAGTTGTCCTGTTTAAATGAACAGAGAGAGAATTCCCTGAATATCTTGAGACCCTATTATTGGTTGGGTTTCTCATGAAAATTGCATATCTCCCATAATATCTAAGTCTGCAAAATCTTAGGTAATTAACCAACTGTCTAGGTTGAAGAGGTGTATATGACAACAACTTAAACCTTAAGTGGGTGGGTATAATAACCCCTCCACCACTGGGCATTGATTACTTAAATGCACAGTTAAGTAATACTGGAGACTGAACAGCAGAGGAAAGTGACCTCTGTGGTGCTTTGATCAGTAATCAGCTTCACTTCTCAACATCAACACATATAAACAATATGACGATACAGTGATACCAGATAAAATATCCTTTAAAGCTTTCAATCTATCCATAGATTGGATTTTGCAGTTTATACATAGACATTCGTCTCCCTTTAGCACCCTATGTACCAGCAGGAGTACAAAGTTTAGTCTTAGTATTCTATAACTTATTCCCTCAGATAGGGGGATGGGGGACGGGGGAGATGGAGATGGTTGAGAGGGGGAAAAGGAGGGGAGGGGGGAGGAGTCCTAATTTCAGTTGTACATTGACCACTTGACCTTTGCTACATTGCGGAGGGGGGGTGAGGAGGAGGAAGGGGGAGGAGAAAGGGGGGGAGGCAGCTGGGAACAGGGAGGGAGGGACAGGGAGGGAGGGGGAGGACTCCCTTTATCAATGTAACTACCCCTCCCTAAAATCAAAAAAGACCTGCAGGCATGGAACAAATTCCAGATATCATGGATGGGCAGAATCATATCCACCAAAATGAATATCCTCCTGAGACTTCTATATGACTTCCAAACCCTCCCGATAAACATTTCCCGGCCTGAACTTAAAAATATTCAAAACAGAATATTTAAATTCATTTGGAAAGATAAAAGACCGAGAGTATCAAGATCGGTAATGTTGGCCCCAAGGAAGAGCGGAGGCGTGGGGGTTCTGAGTATCATTAAATACTACAAAGAGGCCCAACTAAAACAAATGGTAATATGGAATAATGACCCAGCATCCTGTTGCTGGTTAGGAATTGAAACTCACGACGCGAGACCTCTATCCCTTACTGCAGCTCTGTGAACACACGAGACTAAAGAGACGTTAGCAAGAAGATTTTACTTAGGATCGATGAAGTGCACAGGGAGCATCTGGTCCAAAAACGAGAGGAAATTTGCATTGGCCTCCTCTCCATCTCAACTAACCCCCATATTCAAGAACCCAGAGTTTCCACCTGGATGCTCTCAATAATAATTCTCTCAGTTTAAGAGCCTTAATATCAAAATTGCAAAAGACATGATAGAAAAGGGGAAGATCTTGTCTTTTCAGGCACTTAAAGACAGATACCCAACACAAGATTTACAGCTTTTCAACTTCCTTCAAATTAGACATTTACTCTCAACAATGTTCAATAACGCAAGGTTTCCAAATTTATAAAAATTTGAAATATACTGCAAAAAAGGTACCTACCAGAGAGGACTGATTTCGGGAACATACGTGGGAATCGAATTCTCAATACCTACCCAAACGCATAACTATATGTTAAAATGGGCGGAGGATCTCAACGTTGAAATAGATAGGGAGGACTGTGAGTATATCTGGGAATCAGCAGCTAAAACCTCAATTTGTACAATAACAAGGGAAAATATTTACAAAATTCTATTTCAATGGTACCTAACTCCTAGTAAGCTGAGCCAGATCTTCCCAGGAGCACCTGTTCTATGCTGGAGAGGGTGTGGCCTGAGAGGAGATATGGCCCACATTAGGTGGATGTGTCCATGGATTTAGAACTTCTGGACTGTAATGGGGGGGAGGGGGATGGGACTACCAGTCCCCGTCCCTCTTCCTCGACTATCTTGAATGGATCATCCCTCCCCTCCCTCCCTTCTCCCCCTCTATACCTACCTCCCATACCCTCCTTTCGCCTCTCTTTCCTATCCTCTTCTGTCTACTCTAAGCTTTGAACAAGGAACCCAAAATGGATCAAGACATTTGAAACCGAGGGCTCAGGTGAAAAATAAATCCGTACAGAATTTCAAACCACCAAATGTATTTAGAATCTAAAGACAGAGAAGGAAAACGTTGATTATGAGTTTGTGATGTGAAGACTACTAACTAACTGTAATTTGTCTCAACCCGCCGGTGAGGAACGAAATGTAAAAATGTGTACATCCTTGTAAACGCAATAAAAATTTGAAACAAAAAAGAAACCGCATAGATACTCTTCTCTCACGGCATGTAAGAGGAAAACATGGAGGAGACGCCAAAAGTCTTCATTTCCAGGGTATCGATCACATACCGCAAAGCATCAGAAAGGGAAATTGGGATAAGCTACTCCTGCAAAGGGAAGCGAGATGGATCTATACTCTGCACACTCAATCTCCAAACGGCATTAATGAGGGCTTAATGTACACCACCTTCCTGTAAACTCAATCCCTTTCACAATGAATTTGATCTGTGTTTCAGGGAGACCCCCAATGTTCACCAGGTTATAGAGTATGGCGTCACATCCATGCACATGATCTATACTAGTGCACAGTCACACGTTGCCATGATGAAATTGTCCCCCCATTTAAAGCTGCAGTTCAGTCAATATCCTGCATGTGTTTTTTTTTTTTAATAAATCAGTTCTGTAGTAAGAAAAAATACTTTTAGCATTTTCTGTTTTAAAAAACAACAACTTTGAAAGACCAATTTTCTTGTATTCTATTTTAACAACCATTTGCTAAGGCACTGCCCCTTCATGTCCTGTCACAAGCCCTGGCACACCCCTTGGTCAGCCCTGCCCTCCCTCTAGCACATGTCAGTGCAGGAGTGCTCATGAATATTCATGAGCTTCCACTGAGTGACAGAAGCAGAGGAAAAACATATGCCATATCTAAAGATCTTGCCAAATTTTGCCGATCAATACATGGAGAACAAATTGACTGGCAGCTATACAGTTCTTTAGGTAATTAGAGATTGCCCACATGAAACTATTGAAGTAAAAAAATTAACTAAAAAAAAAAAAAGACTGAACTGCAGCTTTAACACCTTCCAAAAGTTATCAAATCTGAGTGGGATCTTGCAGATGGGATAACATCCCTTTAACATATGGCTGCAGTAGCACGTCGATAAATTCTGAAAAGTTTTGGATCAGGGACCCAATCCCCGATATTATTGGTCTTCCGGGGGGATTATTTCTATTCTTGTGTACTTTTGGGATATAGTAAAATACTGGGGTTATTGGATGCGGTGTATGTAAATCAGTACAAACTTATGTGGGCCAAGACGTTTGGATGCATCAGTACTAGTCATGTAGCCTTTATGGCTACAAACAACAACATTAAGTATATTACAAAGCATTATGTCAACAAGCAAACATTTTCAAACAGTGATGAAACTAAACATTTTGCTCAAAAAACATTTATGAATAGCAAAACGGCAGGAGTAATCTATATTATTACATGTAGATGTGGACTCAAATACGTTGGCAAAACATGCAGACAGCTGCGAAGGAGGGTATTGGAACATACATGTTCTATTAAAAATCTATATGACACACCAGTCTCAAGACATGTGAGAGAACAGCATGCGGGCAATACAGGAGTGCTTGTTTTCCAGGGCATAGATCGGCTATTACCTACAATACGTAGAGGTGACTGGGATAAAAAAATTACTCCAAAGAGAAGCAAAATGGATCTTTAATTTAAATACTATGTCACAAAAAGGTCTTAACGAAGGTTTCATGTATGTCCCATTTATAGAATAGCATGTTGCTTTTTTAATTAAATTCAATTCATGACGAACATTAAAAAGATACTCACTATAAACCTTTATTTTTGTGACAGAGACATATATACAGTATGGAGAGAACTTTTCTGTTACTATATGTAACAGTATCCTAAACATCAAGGAAATCATTCCTACGCTCAAGTATATGTTTACTGTGCATGTTTTGAGCATGTTTTTATTATTCCTACGACTTACCATTTTTAGGTGAGGAGTCCGGTGCTGTTTTTAACTCTGTAAGCAAAAGAAAAGCGTCAGATATCACCATAGCTACGGAGACGCTATAAAACAACATCTCATAGCGTGGTTACGCGGCCCCAGAAGAAGCTGTGGTCACGGCGAAACAGCTGTAGGGAACACTGTCTCAATCTAGTTTACTGCATGATACTTTGGCAATCGGACGGACATTACGCGTACCTGCAGGATGGGATCTCCTCCCACGAAGCAACATGGAGTAACATGGTACACGTATTCATTACTACTTTATCTCACAAACTGTGTGAACATTGTGGTTACAACTGACATCAAAATATCTTTCAAAGTACTGAGATAAAATGTGCACCACAGTATTGCCAACAGAAGCACTACACCCTCTAGGTCCTCTCCTCTGAGGCTGGCCCTTTTTAGTGTTGTGTGTTTTTAGGATTATGTGATCCATTCTTAATTTATGTGTGTTGTACATGGTTTTAGTGTACATATAAATTGTGTTTACTTGCCCAATTTTGTGTGTGTTTTATCTTTCATGCGTCCCTTTTTTTGGTTTAAATCTGTTGGGACTATCTATGGTTAAAATATGCTTACACCTTCAATCAAGTTTTTAGCATTATCAATGCTGAGAGTCAGTGATCAAATGTAATTGCCTACTCATACAGGGCTTATTCAACCAGTTTGTATCAATGCTGCTATACTTTGTGTCAGACTTTTAAGTAGTAGACAATGCGTTTTTTCTATTTGAAAGATATCTCATTGACTGTACACAAACTTTGTTATCCATCTCTACACCCTCACAATAAACCAACTATCGGTGGATCTGTGGAATCTAAGATAAACACAAGAATTTGCTATAATGAGCGGCACAATGGACCAAAGTATTAGCCTTTGTGATGTACTCCAATAAAAATCTGCTCTAACCACCTGGATCCTAATTAAAGGAAAGGAATTTGCTTATAACTGCAAACACAAAGAAAAGACTGTTAGATAAGTGAAGCTGTGATTATACGTGAAATATTGCTACAGAACAATGTCAATTGATGAAATGTAGCACTGCTACAGCAACGTTACATTTTATTGGGAAGCTTGTTTCTGTGTACCCTTGGCTAAAAGGTGTTCTAATCAAACTGTATCCAACAACATGATGCATGCTAACCATAAGCAAACCCCCAGGTGATACACTGCATACTATTTAGAGTTATCAATTAAAGCACCTTTAGCTAGCCCTCAAAGTGACTAATTATAGTCTCAATATAAATTCCCAATTATATTAAGCACAACATAATCATGCAGTATAACTTTGGATCTGTTTAATTATTTTTAAAAAAATCTTTTTGAGTGTTGCATGTTAAAAATAAAAATTTTAGACCTATACGGAGCTTATCATACCAGGGTTTCCTCAGGGGAAATTTATTTTTTTTTCTTCCCCCCCCCCCCCCCTCCATCCTTATTTTCCATGTTTTTAGGGCACTTCTATTATGTGTTTTTCAGATTTGGAGAGTTCCCTTAGATATATATATCTATGTCCTATATAATTTCTCCACGGTTCCCAGACTTCTAAGTATTTCTGTAGTGTGTCGTTTTGTATCCCCGTCAGTTTTTCCATAAAACAGATCCTCCATAATCTCGCTTTTACATTGTGGGCCTGGAGGGTATTCAGCACTCAATAGTCCACAAAGGTACGTGTGCCTACTCAATGTTTTGTTGGTATTATGGTTAAGGTACACCAACAGGTGGAAACATGCTGATAAAGTAAGGAATTTTTTTTTGTTTTGTTTTGTCCTTTCTTTCCCCCCCCCTCCCCCCCAGTCTTTTTCAGTTAATTTATTGTACTAGTTAATTTGTAGGCTGTCCCTACAGTGTCATTATTGTCTCCCCACTAAACGATGTTATATACAGTAACAGGATACAATGCTATGTAACTCAAAAGTGACATCCTCCCCTTTTTATGTTCTGTACCCCATTCCCCATTGATCTTACCAAAAAAAGCAAATAAAGAACAAGTTTACAAAAAAAATAAAAACAAAAGTTTTACATTTTTATGTAGACACAGTATTTTTTCAAAAGTGTCTTTTGGTTATGACATATAGTCTCTACTTGGGAAGCAGCAAGCAACTATCAATATACTTATACATCACTTCCTAAAATGATATATTAGTTACCCATTTCAATGGGTCTACCATGATTTATGGCTGTGTCAACTAACAAGTACTGTTTTTAACTGTATCTCAGTGTACATAACACAATAAAAGTGTATCATTATTTGAAGGAGTGCACCCATTTAAAGGGATATTCTTTATGTTTCTAAGTCCTTATGTTCAATATTCATAGTCTCCGCCTGGATACAATTATCCTTGGGTCGCACCATTCTCAGTACAGAGCAAGTGTTTTTTTTTCTTCCAAATTGTGTCTTTGCTTAAGGTTTAATCCTTCTATCGAACACTAGTGCTGACTGAACAATAATGACTTGTTTTATTGCACAGAACATTAACTTTAGTAGCTGGGAAGCTGATTCGGAAAATGTATTTTCCACAAGTGAAACTTTATCAAGCAGCCCAGTTTTGAAAGATACAAAGCAGTATTTCTTAGATGTAGAGAAAGTATACAAAAAACATGGGAAGTTGCAAGCCTACAAAACTACCTGAGGGGAGGCGGAGCTTGGATGTGGAGCTTGTCAGATGTGTACTGAGCGAGCTCCATCCAAGCAGCAAGGGAGTGGACCCATCTGATCCCACAACACACCCCCAGGCGAGAACAGCAACAGGAGAACGATCTCGGAGGTGCCCCCCCTCGATCCCGTCTGAGGGAGAGGGAGAGAGAGTGCCGGATCGAGGAGTTGCGGAGCTCCTGTGCCCAGGAAGGATCAACCGGTGTTATGGATTACAGGTATTTTCTGGCATATAACGCATAATGAATACAGGTCACAGGTACTTATATACGTAGTATCATAGTAAGGCCTAGTATAGCTTAGAGTATATTGTTAAAATCCTGGTTTTTCTTGTCTTAGAAATAATAGCTTGTTTTGCTCAGAAGTGGCAGGATATTAGGACAGGTTACAAAGACATAAAAAGGGGAACTTATAACGGTAAACACGCCGTGGTTAGAACAGTAACTTATGAAATCCAAGGTTACTAAATACAAGTCCTAAGATCGTAAACATCATACGTCACAAACCACAGAGTATGGACACATGACACGTGACACACGTACGCAGTAACTAATACACTCTATATTAGGTTGGCCCGACTCCATGTTAGATCAGAGAGAGAGAGAGAAAGAGAACCGAACTTAAGTGTGAAGTCACACAGATGAGACTGGGACTGGCTGACCTGACCTGACGTAATATCTTTTGGTTTGTGAGTATTGACAATGCATATCTAGTTATAATCTCTGCATAGTTAGGAATGGATTGGTAACATACTGTAACTGTTAGCCATTGGCTTATAAGAAGCTTGTTCTGATATTTCTGATATTTCTGAATATTGTTGTAATACAATAAAGGATAAACCTTTTCTTATACAAACTCTGAGTACCCTTTCTTTATAAATAATAATCTCACGATACCCTCCATATATCATAATATGTGAGGGTGTGGCCGAGGCTTTTTCAAGTGCAACATTCTTGGTTTGTGTTCTCTGCTTAGAGCAGGATATAACTCACCATAAGGCGACACTTGATAAAGAGAGGTAGGATTGAACCCAGATTACCGGCGGCCATCTTGGGATGGAGCGCAGCCGAGTCGGGTTTACCCCTCTCTCACCCCCCCTGCCCTGTGAGAGCGATGGGAGGAGTGAGGGGGTGAGGGCTGTGGGGCCGCCCAGCTCATGCGCTAAAACAGATCACTATATATCCCCCTGCAAATTCAAGATGGCCACCGAGTCAGCATAAAAGCCCACAGAGAAGGGCTTCGGGGAACAGGACCCCTACAGAGAGTGGAGGGTGAGCTGCGGCAGGCGAGGGGAGCGGGGAGAAAGCCTAGGGAGGACCAGAAGAGCCCTCATTAAACATCAACCTTTAAACATACAAACAAAAGAAAAACAAAAGCATAACAGCTTGAGAGGCTCTCCCTGCACAAAAGTAAAGGTGAACCCCAGGGAAACACACCAAAACATAGCACATGTTGTTGGCACGGTGGTGTGAGTGACAAAGGAGACATAAGAGGAATAAGAGGCCCTGCAGTAGGGGTTAACTACAAAAAGGAGCCCAAGTAACAGCTCTCCCCCACTGAAGAACCATATGCCTCCCGCACTACACCAGGCACAGCAAAGATGGGAGAATGAGAATACACCCCAAACCAATATGAATCCTGATCATTATTAAAACGACGCAGAAGGGGACATGAGGCTCCTGTCTAAGCCCAAAAACTGAAGAACTTGTTGTCTGTAAGCAAAACATTCACGAGTTTGAACAACTTTTAAACACAATCTGCAGAATAAGAAACAAACATATATACATGGATAAATTCACTACCAAAGCGGCAAAAAATATGGCTCAAAAACACCCCAAGCAAGATAAAGTGACGGAGCAAGACCTTGATGTCACCCAAATTTGAATTGTGGAATAAGCTACCCCTGTCCTTTTGGGGAAAAGGAAATTAGATTAAAGTGTCAATATTCCTTACATTGTTATATCCAATGATGATGCTCCCTATCACACTAAGCAACAAAGATATTAAGAAAATACATAGTATGTTCACAGGGTTTATATGGGGAGGCAAGAAAAGAGAATAAGCAGCAGAAAACTACAAATGGATAAGTTGGAGGGAAGAATATCCATGCCAGATGTGAAGAACTATGGGCAGGCTTGCCTATTTAGATATATAAGGGACTGGGTTAATCATACATACGGGTTTCATCCCAGAAATGGAAAAAGTATATATGGAGGGTTATAACCCGATAGCAATACTACACGCAAAAGAATCAAAACTCCCAACCTACATAAACAATTCCTTACTAATACACCACACAAAAAAGGCATGGAGAACGATAAGGATCAGATATTGCTATATAGTGAAATATTCCAATTTATCCCAATACAGAGGAACCGAGAATTCCCGGAAGGCTCCACGAGTCAACCCTTCTTTAATTGGTGGGAGAAGGGATTAACGAAAATAACACAACTAATTGAAAAGCAGGGAAAGCAATGCAAATCCTTCCAGGAACTAAAGAACAAATTCAGTATAGATAATAGAGTTTGTTTTTGCCTATCTTCAAGTTAGCATTATGTAAACGGGCTTATTACACAGAATCCACATGGGTTGGAGCACAATGTCCCGGACTCAATACTAAAAATGACAAACCCCCCCCACCCAAAAAAAAAAATCAATATGAGTAAGAACTACAAATTGACAACTCCCAAGGCAGAGGATCTTATCATGGCAGGGTCGTGGGCCCAGTGGAAAAAAGATATTCCAGAGATAGGAAATCATGAAATAATAATTAAGGGATTAAAAAATATATTCAAAAGCACCCAATCTTTATATTGGAGAGAAACACAAATCAAAATTATACACCAGGCATATATTGCGCCTGGAATACAAGCCACATTTTGGATAAGTGTGAGGGTGACTACCCAAAGTGTTCTGGGAGGGATGCCCGCTTTTTCCATATGCTTTGGTCATGCCCCCGAATACAAGACTTCTGGAATAAAATAGGCAATTATATAGACAATATATACCAAATAAAATATAGAAGAGATCCCATAAGCCTGCTATTGGGAGCAGAACAGGGGGAGGTAACTAACAAAACAAGATACCCTAGGCTCATACAAACAATTCTGTTGATAGCCAAGAGGTGCATTGCGTTAAAATGGATAGACAAGGAACCACCAACTTTAGATCTACTAGAGCGCAAAATGCTGGACATGTTCAAATTGGATAGGTTAGATGCCTGGTTAGAAGGGCCATTCTCAAAAAATAGGATGATTGAGCATTGGAGCAAACTGTATAGTAAGCTAGTTACCTGTTCCGATGCTCAGAAAAGTAGAATGCTGACGTACAGCTATAAGTTCCGTAGAAACATATGTAGCCTCCCTTGAGTCCCAGCTGTGGGAGGGAATGGGTAAGTGGAGCATGGACAGCCCGTATGAAGCTATGAACAACTGGCTTACAGATAAGCACCAATAACGTTGTATAATTGCACTCACGGTTCAGTAGTCCTCTCAGAGGGGATGAATTCCACCTGTCTTAAAGGGAGGGCGATGATCCGTGGGTGACCCCGGGATACTGACATGTGGTGTATATCCGACGGGACTGTATCCAACGTAACACTGTGAGCAAACCGTGCTCCCTGGTAAGTGATAAGACAGCGGGTATCCAGAGAGTGGTAAACTTGTTCACCGCCAAAAATGAGCAAAAGCTGGACAATTTGACCGTAGAATTTTTTTTGTTAAAACAACATTACAATAGAGTCCTGGCGGATCCTCTAGCGCGTTTCACACCGAAGTGCTATGTCAAAGAGTTGACGAAGGAAAAGGATCCTTCAGGACTCTACTGTGATGTTGTTTTAACAATACATTTTTCTACGGTCAAATTGTCCCGCTTTTGCTCATTTTTGGCGTTGCACTGGTTTACCACTTTCTGGATACCCGCTGATTGAGCATTGGAACCAGTTCCTGAGAAACACCCAATTTATAAATAGGAAAATCTGGAAGGAAATACTAGAAACTAATATATAAAGTAATCAAGGATTCAACAGGATAAAGTGTCTAAGGGAAACGTTGATTCAGTTAGAGTGACTTCTTAGTTAAAGTTAAGAGTTAGAATAAGATTTTTTTTCTTTTTTGTTTTCTATGTATGTTTTATACGTTGGGCCTTTCTCTTATATAACAAAAATGTTAAGGATAGGAATAAATTGGATCATTTGTAGGAGAAGAAAGGGCCGAAAGAAAAAGAGAAGAAAATAATAGATCACAACCATGTATGCAGTACAGGCATACCCCGTATTAATGTACGCAATGGATCCAGAGCATGTATGTAAAGCGAAAATGTACTTAAAGTGAAGCACTACCTTTTTCCCACTTATCGATGCATGTACTGTATATTCAATCGTCATATATGTGCATAACTGATGTAAATAACGGCATTTGTAGCAGGCTCTACAGTCTCACCGCTTGCGCACAGCTTCGGTACAGGCAGGGAGCCGGTATTGCTGTTCGGAACGTGCTGACAGGCACATCCTCGAGCTGCTGTTTGCCTATTAGGTGATATGCCCTTACTCGCGAGTGTACTTAAAGTGAGTGTCCTTAAACCGGGGTATACATGTGTGTTCAATGATCAAAAGCTAAGCATAGACAGAGTTGGGAACAGTCATCGGTAGAAACGATACTATGTGTACATGTATAACCTAAAGCTGTATAAGTAGCAAATGTACCAATATAGTATTGTAGACTTAGCAAATGTACCAATATAGGATATGATCAATGCTGTACTGTGAAAGTCGATATTCTATGTACCTGTGTGATCTGAATACAGGCATACCCCGCATTAACGTACGCAATGGGACCGGAGCATGAATGTAAAGCGAAAATGTCCTTAAAGTGAAGGACTACCTTTTTTCCACTTATCGATGCATGTACTGCACTGCAATCGTCATATACGTGCATAACTGATGTAAATAACGCATGTGTAACAGGCTCTATAGTCTCCCCGCTTGCGCACAGCTTCGGTACAGGTAGGGAGCCAGTATTGCTCTTCAGGGCAAGGTGAATGAAAGGACTATGAGCACTGCACTTGCAGTGCTCATAGTATTTCATTCACCTTGCTATCTACTGCTGGGACGGATGCATACTACGAGGTGAGCAGTGGTGGAGTTCCTTTTCCCCGGACCAACAGCTTACCGGCACTAGGAAGGCAGCTCGTGAGTTTCTACACTCCCTGCCGTGAGAACCCGCTGGGAACACGTGACCCGCCAGAGAAGGAACCGCCGGATGGGATATACATTCCGGTCAGGTTAGAGGTTTTCTTTCCCTTACAGCGGTTTGTTCAAAAACAGTGTCTGGTTATATTTGCTGTCATCACTCGTTGCTTTATTACATTACTTGGGGATTAGACCTCACTGCTCGTGAAGTATTTAACCCTGGATTCCCTGAAGACACTTTGTTTTATTTAAGTCTTCACCGACACCAGTTTAGAAGCACCCAATTAGGGACACATTTCCCTTACCAACCTTGCTCTTCAGGGCATGCTGACAGGCGCATGTTCGAGTTGCCATTTGCCTATTGGGCGATATGTCCTTATTCGCGAGTGTACTTAAAGTGCGTGTCCTTAAACCGGGGTATGCCTGTAAATAAAGTTTAAAAAACTTTTCTGTGCACTCACAGACAACTCGGGCGCACTGCTGACATCACACTGCTGGTGGTTTGGAGTAAGGATCCTGTGTGGCCAAAATTCCTCCGCTCTACGCGTTTCGCCCAGTCTGCACTGTTAGCGGCTTCGTCAGGAGTGTGTATTGATCGCTACTGTGCTAAATTTATAGTCCTTCTCATTAGTAGGTTAATTGAATCATTAAATTAAAGGTAAACATTGAAATGATATGAGCTATCATTATCCAATTTTGAAATGAACAGGAACATAGTTAGAGCACCATCTAGTGTTCTCTTTACATATTATATTTATCATCAGTGCATTAGAGGAAGCATATCATCTAATCCATGAGGTTTTATTTATCAATGGGTTATATATTAAAACCTCATGGATTAGATGATATGCTCCCTCTAATGCACTGATAATAAATATAATTATCAATTAACCTACTAATGAAAAGACTATAAATTTAGCACAGTAGCGATCAATACACACTCCTGACGAAGCCGCTTACAGTGCAGACTGGGCGAAACGCGTAGAGTGGAGGAATTTTGGCCACACAGAGGATCCTTACTCCAAACCGCCAGCAGTATGACATCAGCAGTGCGCCCGAGTTGTCTGTGAGTGCACAGACACACCGAGACGGAGGGTAAAGTGGAGAACTCCCCGGCTGATTGAAGATACTGGCATTAAGCTCAGGAGACGGGGGATCCCCTACAGCTGATGTTGGTGACCCTACACATTGCAGGAGGCGGTGAGAGACTCGGCATGTGGTTCACTTGTTAAGTGATACATGCCTGTTTTAATTGGCACTATTGTAGGTGCGTTTTCTATATTTTAATATACAGATTTCCTTTAATATAATTGATCTGTGCTATGTAGTCCTTCTTACCTTTTATGCATTGGTTGGAGCACGCACCTATCTCTGTGATATCGGAGGAGACGCACTCATCATTTATTTGTGGGATTCTATCCCTCAACGCCTTTTGATAACTTATTTCCTGTGAGTAGGCTGGGCATAGAGCCAAGAATATTATCTCTACATTCCCACGGTGTTCCTACGCCTGCACTTATATTCTCTGTGTTGCTGTTTTCTTCTCTCCCCCATGCTCCCCCTGGATTTCATAAGAATCACTCTTCTGTTCTGGAACCCGTGAAGACAGGTCCCACCGGAGGGTTTGAGCAGGGTTTTCAGAATATTATCACATTGAATTATTCACCTTATCACTTATAGTTATTATTATTTGTTTATTTTATTCATTTTTAATATTCACTTTTGGGGTATTTGCACCTATAATATCACTGTCACGAACTCACTATACAGTAGAAGCCCATCAACGTCAGAAGGCCAATTAATCCCTCTCAGGTTAATAACTCCACTCCTGCTAGAGGTAATAGGAAGTGTTCTTCTTACAAGTCTATTCTGGAAACAAAACCAGGCCACTTCACAACCAGTGGAGAATCTGATATTTCGGATAACGAGGCTTCGGGACATTCAGTATCTTTTCAGAATGTAACAGTAAATGAAGAGAGGTTCTTTAAGAATTCGAAAAAATCAAAAGGGGTCAAAATCATGTTCTGATTGGGGAAAGAAACCGGATGAAAGACGGGAACTGACACAGAGCCAGAGAACGTCCTTCTTTTCTTTGTCAAAAAACGACAAGGGACAAGACGGGGCAGACGGAGGAGATCCAAGAGGGCCCTCATACACTGGCGACACACTTTATTCGAGCTCGGCTAGTCCCACGAATTCGGGTATACCCGGGTGTATTGAGGTTTGTGACTGTTTTCTGCCCGAGTGCATTGAGTTATTTTCCAAGCAGGGATTGAAGCATTTTATTCCCGCTGGCTGCAATATTGCACAGTATATATATATATACTGCATTACAATTCATGAATTTATGCCATCTGGTAGACACGCGAAGCATTGCAGCCTATTAAATCCTAATCATTATCATTTAACAGATCAGCCGCCCATCAGCCAGGCATGAATCCAGGCTGGGAAGGCAAATGCAACGGGGCTTGTCAGAGGTGAGGAGCGGCGCATTCCAGGTATCTGCCAGGTACATACCGGGTATTTGCTCGAATAAAGTGTGTCGGTGCAGTACAAGAGGAAGAAAAGCAATTAGATGACTCTATGCGGGTCATTAACATTTCAAACACAGATATAAATAATGAAGAGTTATCTCTTTTTGGTAAAGGACTCAAGTTCGCCCATGTTTCCAAATTCAATCTTTTTGATACGGGGGTGGACTTGCATAAGTACATCCAGAAGTTAACTCTCAATACATTTTTTAAGAGGGGTGGTTCTACTGCAACTAAGGCTTATAATGGGGATGATGTTGATGTTTCTGGGATTCTAATGATGATATATGTAATTCAGGCATTAGTATATCTAACTCTGATTGTATTGACAATCACCTTTCATTCAGGGACTTTTGTCACATACAGGACATGAATGAATTGCTGCAAGATCAAAATTCACAAATTGAACCCCAGAATTTTCTGGGTAGAAGGGCTTCTGGGTTCAAGCGGAAGTCCAATTTCTATCCCACGTTTGTTAAGGGGAATGCTATGACTACATTTGAAAAAATAGTAGAGAGGGATATATCAATCTTAGCCAAAGGATAGCCATTCTCTGCTAGAGCTAAGAATCCCGTTAACAATAGGAATCTAACAGTGGGAGAAAGTAATGCTTTAAAATCTTTGAAAACTAATAAACAACTGATAATAAAAAATGCAGATAAGGGTGGGGCAGTGGTGGTGCAGCATAGGAGCGACTATCACAAGGAGGCTTTACGCCAACTTGGTGATGCTCTCTCCTATGCTGTACTTCCATCAGACCCCACCCTCTCATTCATGTCCAATTTGAGAGAACTCTTTGATGAAGGGAACATTTTGGGTGTTTTAGATGCTAATGAGATGGATTTTCCTTATAATCCATTTCCAACCACGGCCATGTTCCACCATCTCCCAAAGATCCACAAGACGTTGTTCTCCCCTCCTGGAAGGCCAATTGTCTCTAGTATTGGATCTTTGGGGGATGGGTCTGTCACGGTACGTGGGCCACTACCTGCAGCCCCTGGCGAGATCCCTTCCTTCCAATATTATGGATAGTGCGGACCTAATTAATCATATTAAAGACATTTCTTGGAAATCTAACTTTGTCTGGTTGTCTAAGATATCACATCACTTTATACTGTACAATCATTGAACACCAACTGGGGATGGCAGCGTCACAAATTTTTTTGGTACTTTCTATTTATCACATTCACAAACCACCTTTATCTTAGACTCTATTCACTTTTTGTTGACACACAATTATTTTTTGTTTGATGGTGTTCACTATCTCCAAACACGTGGAACGGCTATGGGTACCAGCTTTGCCCCATCCTATGCCAATTTGTTCATAGGATGGTGGGAGTCATTCCACATGTTTGGATATAGGAACCCATTTAGGGATCACATTATCTTTTATCGTCGTTTTATTGACGACCTTATTTTTATTTGGGATGGTGATGTCACTACACTGTTGTTATTTACGGAATCACTCAACACTAATAATTATGGTCTTAAATTCACATTCACTTTTGATTATCACCACTTAGAATATTTGGATCTGTTATTTTACGTTGATCTCTCTTTAAATATACATATGGTTATTTTCAGTTAAGAGAATTCAATAAACACTTATCTCAGAGCGGATAGCTCCCACCCCAGGACCATCATTAAGGGTATACCCAAAGGGCAGTTCATGAGGGTGAAGCGGAACTGCTCCCAGGATGAGGATGTCCGTAGACAATCAGACGATCTGCATAATAGGTTTCTCGCCAGGGGCTATGGACCCCTCGATCTTATTCGAGCGTGTGGGGAGGTGGAAGAAATGGATAGGAACCAACTGTTAAGCAGGAAACCTAAGAGAATTTCTAAGTGTGAAAGTCCACTCTTTATAACCCAGTTCAGTCAACAGGCACAGGATATTAGATTTATCCTAGAAAAACACTGGGATATCCTGCGCCTGGATCCTGTCCTGGGGCAGGATTTGCCATAAAAACCCAAAATGGTGTTTAGAAAGGCTAATACAATTTCAAAGTCTTTGTCTCCTAGTCTATTCACATCAGATATAACCAGATCTGGACAATACACAAAGGGGTCTTATAGATGTGGTTCATGTAAAATTTGCAATCTGATGTTACCTTCTAAAACCTTTGAGAGCCCTACTACAAAGGAAAGATTTAATATACAAGCTTTCATAAATTGCAAAACCACATACGTCATATACCTTCTCACCTGCGGCTGTGGGAAACAGTACGTGGGACGGACTAGGAGGAGCCTGAAAATACGTGTCACGGAACATGTCAGGCTCATTAAAAACAAAGATATCATCCATCCGGTCCCACTACACTGCACCCACTGCCCCAGGGGAGATAGTAGTTTCCTCAAAGTTTGTGGAATTGAATACATCTCTCTCCATGCGAGTGGAGGTGATCGAATAAAGTGGCTTGATCAGAGGGACGCCTATTGGATCTTCACATTGAGGAATACTGATTGGGACCTGGGGCACTTTCTTTGATCCGATGGTCCTCCATCTGATCAAGTAGTCTTCCCTCTGTTGTCTCTGTGACGTTATGCTATATGTTATATAGTTATATTGCTATAATGTTCCCCTCGTTCACGAACTAGTCTTGTTGTCCTGGTAGCGAGCCTATAGCTCTCTTAATCTATTAAAATTTACGTAATCCTAATGTGCGGTGTTAGATCGTACAGGGGTATAGACAGAATGATAGCGGGTAATTAGGGGTTCATTAAACTTTTCTCGTAGACAGGACCCTACACTCTAGTCTATGGAGCCATTGTTTAGTAAATGTCTATATAGACTATTGCATTCTTCCTTGTGTACCAGCATGCATGGTGCATTGTCTAGATCAAGCTGTGACTAAAACATCTAACTTTATATAGCTGATGATATTTGAATCTATTGTGAGTTCCCATTTAATGTATTCTTATATATTGTTTAGATGTGTATTTTTGTGTTTATGTAGATTCCTCCCCTTCCCTCCCCCTCCTCCCCCTCTTTTTCTTTATTTTCCCTTTCCTTTCCCCCTTGTTCTTTTCTTCCTTTTTCTTCTCTCCCTTCCCCCCCCCCTTTTCCGCCCCTATCTTTTTTGTTCTTTTCCTTTTTTCCTGTATTTGGGTCTTGGATGTACATTCATATATTTTTTTTAAAAGATTATGATAATAAATAATTGAAAGCATTTTTATATATTGTGACATAGTCCAAAGATGTTAGGCAGCTTTCTGCCCCATTTTAGGTCAGAAAGTGCAGGAATAGTTAAAAAATCATCCGTTCCACAGCTTCCCATTAACTCAGGCAGCTGGATGGAAAATCCAGACCACAGATTACAATGGGTCTAGTTCTCCCTCACCTGCTCTTCTAATCACATGCACAGGTATTTAGAGCAGAGAGGTTTTGCATTTCACTCTCTCTCCTTAGAGCCTGGAGGCTGGGGGTATCGCTGCTCCCCGGAATCCAGTTCGGGGTGGATGGCCCCTCCAAGTATCACAGTACCAGAGGATTTGCCTGGACACTTGGGACCATGTTCCCACCACGAACAGATAAGACAAAAACAAAACAAATGTTTATTGCTGTTGCTAAAAGACTGTGCTGTATCTAGTGACCCTAAATGAGAGGGCATTGTTTTAAGCTGGGGAACCAGGTTAGTTGGCCCAGTTAGTTCGCAGTTAGAGGCTGATTCTGATGTGTAGTTAGTTCCCTGAAAGGGATAGGATTTCTTTATATGATTTGGCTTTTATTTCTTAAAAGTGACACTGTGTGAAATGCTATGACACTGATATAAGTGAACTGCTGAATGAAAATGTCTGAGTGCCTCTAAACTACACATGTTAAAGCTGCAGTACCTTACTTGGATGAAAATAAAGCAGGCAGAAGCCTGACTTAGGCAATATAATACTTTGCATGATCCTGTTTGTTGTATAATTAACCCTAGAAGACTGTGTCGGGAAGAACCCAGACAGACGTCAGCACTACAAAAGAAGGGCATTTGTCACAATATATACAGTATATGTGTCTGTACAACTCAGTGCTTAAGGGGTTAGGGATACTTGATTGTTCATTTGGGGACCTTATGTCTTTCTATATTTTGTGTTTACAAGTGTATATGTGGATATGTGTTCCTCTATCTGGAAACAATCACAATTAGGGATGTATGACATCAATTTCTTTTCCTTTTTTTAATTGTATTTTTGTAGTATTAATAGAATTGTGATCATATTTGTTATGCAAAAGAGTTATATTCTTTGGTTTTTAATATTCTATCTCCCTTTGAGGAGAATTGTGGTGACCTTTGGGTATTGGGGCCGAGTGACTGACGTCATGATCAACAATACAGGAGATGTGTAAGTGTCAATAAAGTTTCCCGGTTAAAAATTGAGATTGGCCAATCAGATTTTCTGTGACTGAGACCATACACCTCTCTTATGTGTTGGGGAAAGGTTGTGTGGTCTTAACTGGTAAAGTTTCTTCAGTTTGACACACATTCATTGCCCTATCAGGGCTTCTGTACGAAGAAGCAAAAAGCTGATTGGCCAACTGGCCGTGACGTCACTCGCCGGTGCGATTGGGTTTTTGTATTTAAATGCTGGTTGTTTTGCTAGTATTTACACCTTGATAAAGGGCACACGGCCCGAAACGCATAGGTCTGTTACCTGTGCTGCTGCTCTAGGGGTCATGCCTGAACCTTTTATGGATTAAAAACCCTTTTTTTACCTGTGAGCCTCCTCCTACTTTTTTGGCAGTGCACTGCCATTTTTTCTCTACTGTCCTAAACATCAAGGAAATCATTCAAGCGCTCAAGTATATGTTTACAGTACGTTTTGAGCATGTTTTTATTATTCCTAAGTACTTACTTTGATCAGATGTGGCCACCTTTTTAACATTTTCATTTAAAACTGTAAACAAAAGAAAAGCGTCAGATATCACCATATCTACGGAGACGCTATAAAACAACATCTCATAGCGTGGTTACGTGTCCCCAGAAGAAGCTGTGGTCACGGCGAAACAGCTCTAGGGAACGCTGTCTCAATCTAGTTTACTGTACATAATACCGCGCTCCTCCCTATAGAAGTTTGCTGCAGGTAAAAAGATAGGCCTTACATATAGAAAAACAAAAAGAATGATTCCTGCGCTCCTACCAATTAGGCTAAGATAAAAAAATATTCTCATGAAAAAGGGTATTTGGTTAAACCCTTTGGCCAAAGCATTTGTAAGCCTGCATGCCACGTCAAGGCAACCCGTTTAATGCAGGTACCTACACTATACTGTATATATATGTAATAATTGTCCCATGGACAAGTGAAAAAAGTGTTAAATCCCTGAAGGGGTTAAATAAAGCATGAGCTTATGTGAGTAGTGCTATTAAAATCTGGCTAAAGCCAGTATCATACTTACCTTTGCTATATAGGTAATCAAGGTGCACAAATTCCCTGGTGTGAATATAATACAACTTACACATATACATCTCTCTGTCAGCCTTACACATTCACCCACCATTCAATGGAAGGTGATGTCCAGACCGACACTGGGGTGAGCCCCTTCCAATTTTCCAATTAGTGCAGTTATATTATACCCCAGTGTCAGTCTGGAAATGGTAACGTCACAGAAAAAGCAAGTGTTTATTTGGATGAAGTACTTAAAAGTTACGTCACCACATTGCCATCATATGTACGTGACACTAAAGATGTGTTATGTAAACTGAAGGGAGTAACTCTTGATGAAAATACATTGTATGTCAGCTTAGATGTGGAATCACTATATACTATTATTTCACATGAGGTTGGTATAAAGGCAGTTCAACATTTTCTTATGTCCAGAAGTAGAAATCACAGTCAGCATAGTGAATTCATCACCACTCTCCTTGAATATGTACTTACTCACAACTATTTTGTATTTAATGGAAAATACTATCAACAAATCCAAGGGACAGCTATGGGCACTACCTATGCCCCCATGTATGAGAATCTATACTTAAGCTGGTGGAAAGAGACAAGGGTTTTCAAAGATTATCTAATGGAGTTTACTGAGTTCATAGACCTGGATAAGATAAATCGATGACATCCTACTAATATGGAGGGGTACCAGCGAACACCTGGAAAACGTTATCAAAGCATTAAATAAGAATGAACACAATTTAAAACTTACATCTGAAGTAGATTTGCAACATATACATTTTCTGGATCTAACTGTCTCAAAAAATGCAGACGCCACCATCTGTACCACAACATATAGAATACACATGGCTACTAATACCTACCTCCAATCGGATAGCCATCATCCGGAACCTCTTAAAAGGTCTGTAGGCCAATATTTACGTTTAAAACGCAACTGCTCTGATGAAACAGAGTTTAAGAAACAAGCGGACCTTATGAGGGACAGATTCCTTAAACGTGGATGTAGCAAGAATGTACTAAAAGGGCATACCAACGAGCCTTAGGCACAAACAGGGACTCTCTTTTAACAAATAAGGAAAATGACAGAACTGGTGATGGGAAACTCATCAGGTTTGTCCGTACATAAAATACCAAATGGAGAGAGATGAGGACCAGCATCCAAAAACACTGGAATATCTTTCTAAATGATGAAGATTTAATGAACACTCTAAAAAACAAACCATCCATGGTATGGAAAAGAGCACCGAACATTGGAGATAAAATAGTTCACAGCCACTTCCAGAATAAAGGACAGAATACTAGTCATTTGATATCAGATCAAAACAAAGGATCTTACAAATGTGGCTCTTGCAAGGTCTCATGCCAGTTTATGGCAACAAGCAAAACATTTTCAAACAGTGATGACACCAAACATTTTGCTCAAAAAACATTTATGAATGGCAAAACGGCAGGAGTGATTTATCTGATTACATGTAGATGTGAACTCAAATACGTTGGCAAAACATGCAGATAGCTGCGAAGGAGGGTGTTGGAACATACAGGTTCTATTAAAAATCTATATGACACACCAGTCTCAAGACATGTGAGAGAACAGCATGCAGGCAATACAGGAGTGCTTACTTTCCAGGGCATAGATCGCCTATTACCTACAATAAGTAAAGGTGACTGGGATAAAAAATTACTCCAAAGTGAAGCAAAATGGATCTTTAATTTAAATACTATGTCACCAATAGGTGTTAACAAAGGTTTCATGTATATACCGTTTATAGAATAGCATGTTGCTTTTTTAATGACATTCAATTCACGATGAACATTAAAAAGATACTCACTATAAACCTTTATTTTTGTGACAGAGACATATATATGCAGAGAACGTTTCTGTTACTGTAACATTATCCTAAACATCAAGGAAATCATTCCTATGCTCAAGCATATGTTTACAGTACATGTTTTGAGCATGCTTTTATTATTCCTAAGTACTTACCTTGTATAGATGTTGCCATATTATACAATTTTTCATTTACATCTGTAAACAAAAGGAAAGCGTCAGATATCACCATAGCTACGGAGACGCTATAAAACAACATCTCATAGCGTGGTTATGTGTCCCCAGAAGAAGCCGTGGTCACGGCGAAACAGCTGTAGGAAACGCTGTCTCAATCAAGTTTACTGCATGATCCTTTGGCAATCGGACGGAAATTACGCGTATCTGCAGGATTGGATCTCCTCCCACGGAGTACCATGGAGTAACATGGTACATGTATTCATTACTACTTTATCTCACAAACTGCGTGAACATTGTGAACATTGTGGTTACAACTGACATCAAAATATCTTTCAAAGGACTGAGGTAAAATGCGCATCACAGTACTGCCACCACAAGCACTACACAGAGTACTACACCGTACAGGAGTATAAGTCTCTAAACATTGCTCTACTGAAAGCTTACAGTATATGAGAGTGTTGTTTCTGCAAAGGTTAACATATGCTTATTCCTTCAATCAAGTTTTCAGCATTGTGTGAACATACACTGTAAAGTGAGGGACACGGCAGTTGCCATTGTGAGTGCTGTGCTGCGTGGAAGAACTATACTTTAAAACCTGTTCTGCTGGAAGCCGATAAATCTGTTGGGACTACCTAGGGTTAAAATATGCTTACACCTTCAATCAAGTTTTCAGCATTATCTTCGCTGAGAGTCAGTGATCAAATGTAATTGCCTACTCATACAGGGCTTATTCAACCAGTTTGTATCAATGCTGCTATACTTAGTGTCAGACTTTTAAGTAGTAGACAATGCGTTTTTTCTATTTGAAAGATATCTCATTGACTGTACACAAACTTTGTTATCCATCTCTACACCTTCACAATAAAACAACTATCAGTGGATCTGTGGAATTTAAGATAAACACAACAATTTGCTATAATGAGCGGCACAATGGACCAAAGTATTAGCCTTTGTGATTTACTCCAATAAAAATCTGCTCTAACCACCTGGATCCTAATTAAAGGAAAGAAATTTGCTAATAACTGCAAACACAAAGAAAAGACTGTTAGATAAGTGAAGCTGTGATTATACGTGAAATATTGCTACAGTACAATGTCAATTGATGAAACTTAGCACTGCTACAGCAACATTACATTTTATTGGGAAAGTGTTTCTGTGTACCCTTGGCTAAAAGGTGTTCTAATCAAATTGTATCCAACAACAGGGTGCATGCTAACCATAAGCAAACCCCCAGGTGATACACTGCATACTATTTAGAGTTATCAATTAAAGTACCTTTAGCTAGCCCTCAAAGTGACTAATTATAGTCTCAAGATAAATTGCCAATAAATTAAGCACAACATAATCATGCAGTATAACTTTGGATCTTTTTAATTATTTTTTTAAATTATTATTTTTTGTAGCTTCAATTTTTATTAGGTTTATACAGTCAAACAATTACATAATGTACATTCCATATATAATTTTAGTAATAATAAAGTAGATGAATTAACATTAGTTCCAAAGGTAATTAACTAACTATTTAAGAGCCGGAATGTAAGGGAAGGGGATGGGGGGAGGGATGAGGGAGAGGTGTGGTGCCATTCCTCTGCCATATGTCTCTGTCTCAAGCTAAATTGCTCTCCGTCTCTCTAGATCTAATATGTGATGTATGGATCAGACGTATCTCCATATGAACTGGATTCGATTGCACCCAGAACCCAAGCCCGGGTCTCCCACTCACCGGGGACCCCACTAATTGATCAAGAACACACTTACTACTATCACTGCCATATTGTGTTTATCTTCACCCCTTGGATATCTGTCTGGGCCAGCCAAGGTGTCCAGACTTTAAAGAAACTGATGCCAGTGTCATTAACTAAACGCGTGAATTTCTCCATCTGGAACACATACCAAATTCTGTTCTGAATATTGGGGATTGATGGCATTTCGAATTCTTTCCATAATGCAGCAATCTCGCATCTAGTCGCTGTTGAAAAATGAGCAATCATTTTATTGCCAGCTTTAGATAGACCCGGTGTTGGTCTGTTCAGAAGGAACAGCTATGGATCCGGTGGAATTGTGAGGTCAAAAATCCTCTGGAGCCAATTTCTTATCTCCTCCCAGATGGGAGTAATCTGAGGGCAAGACCACAGCATATGTAACAGGTCAGCTGATTCTTCACACTGTCTAGGGCACAGCGGGAAGTATCCTGGCACAACCCTAGATAATTTCAGTAGGGTAAGATACCACCTCATTAGGACTTTATATGCATCCTCCTTCAATGTCGTGCATATTGAACTTTTAGCTACTGCCAAAACTATTGCCGTCCACTCCTCCTCCTGAGGACGTCTCCTAAATCCAACTCCCACTGAGCCATGTAGTTTAATTTTTTCTGATCTACAGAAATAGAACCGATTACTTCCCTATACATCTGCGATCTAAGTCCACATGTGTCTGTTTCAATAAGGTGGAGCTTTTCAAATGTGGTTAATGGGTGGCGGGGAAAATGTTTGTTATAATATGCTCTGATCTGGAGGTATCTAAAAAATTCAGAATGTGTAATATCTCTTTCAGAGCAAATGTGCTCAAATGATTTGATTGTTTTGTTCCCCTCCAGATCTCTAAGTCTATTAATGCCTTTCTGCTTCCAAATTATGAAGTCACTGCCAGACAGCCCTGGAGCAAAAAAGGTTAATCCTGCGATCAAACACTAGCCCTCACTGAACAATAATGACTAGTTTTTTTTAATTGAGAGTAGCGGATCGTAGGAGGTACTTAGCCGTGGTCTGGATTGGAGAGAGGCAGATTGTCGTGGTACTTTGCCGAGGTCAGTATTGGAGAGGTGCGGATAGTCGTACATAGCCGAGGTCAGGAGAATAGAAGAGCAGAGTCCAGAGGAAAAGTTAAGGTCAGGAACAAGGATCTGGAAGCACAACAACACTGTGGAGGCAAGACAGCAGTGAACACATCGCTCATAGGAAGGTTTATGCTTAGCCAATTTGCCAGTGTGGCAGCTGAGCATATAAAGGGAGATTGTCCAATGAGAGGAGAGCATACTCAGTAGTATGCCTGGCTGTGGTTGGCTGGAGAGAATCAGCACAGGTGAATACTTAGGCAGAGGAATTAGCAACAGGTGTAGTATAGGCAGAGGAGCGAGGAAGGTGTTGCGCATGTATGCGAGTGCCGCGCATAGCGTGTGCGTACTGTGTGACAGTGGTGTCACCACGCGAGAGTAGCCTAGAGGCAGGGCCAGCGGGGGCGGCATTTAGTGCAGAGTGTAGTCCGTGCGCGCCTCTAGAGGAATGCTGGTATTCGCCAGCAGTCGAGATGTGCTGCAGTAGGCAGGAGAAGCGGAACACTCGTTCGTGGATTGGGGTAAGTGAGGAGTGCGCCGAGCGCACAGAGGATCACAGATCCTGACAGATATTCTTTATGTTTGTAAGTCCTTATGTTCAATATTCATAGTCTTCGTCTGGATACTATTATCCTTGGGTCGCACCATTCTCAGTACAGAGCAAGTGTTTTTTTATTCTTCCAAATTGTGTCTTTGCTTAAGGTTTAATCCTGGAATCAAACACTACTTCTCACTGAACAATAATGGCTGGTTTTATTGCACAGAACATTAACTTTAGTAGCTGGGAAGCTGATTCGGAAAATGTATTTTCCACAAGTGAAACTTTAGCAAGTAACCCAGTTTTGAAAGATACAAAGCAGATTTTGAGAAAGTATACAAAAAACAGTCACGATTATGGTGGGAAGTTGCAAGCCTACAAAAATACTTGAGGGCAGACAGCGCCAAAAGAACTAAGAGCAAACTCAAGTCCATCGCACCATATAACGGACGAAGAGTTTACCAAATCTTTGGACAATGTACTACTGAAATTGTCTCATGACCTGATTGAACTTTTGATACAGTATGACCTAAAAAATGTTAAAACAGTCAACATTGAATTAGAAAAACAGAAAACTGATGTAACAAATTGGAATACAAAATTAGATGTTGACAAGTATGAAAAACATCTGGAAAAGATAATTGAAAAATATGTCAAAGAATTAATCTTTAGATCAGAAAGCATACAAAATATCAGCGAGATGCAAATGATTTTAAGATAGGAAAAATCTTAAAACATCACTGGAGAGTCCCAAAAACAGATGAAATACTGGGAGAAGTCAGTGATGGTTCCACAGACTGGGATTTTTCAGATTCAGAAGAATCAATAGGGTCAAAAAAGAGCAAAGCAAACAACTCTAGAGGCACAAAACTTCCCAGTACTTATGACTTCCATCCCTTCACATCAAATTCTTTTTTAGACGAGCGTTCCACTGATCTCAGGAGCTATCCGTCAGAAAGAAGAAGGGGAAGGGGTGGTTCTAAGAGACTGACAGATATGGGGCTTCTGACTGAACAGAAGGAGGCCAAGATGCCGCAGAAAGACATTCATTTGAAAGAGGATAAAACAAGGATTATAAACCTCACTGGTTTAACCTTAGGGGGAAAAAAGGATGAGGTCTTGACTAAAGGACTTACATTTTCGCCCACGTTAAATTTTGATCTGTTTGAGACCATAAAAGATCTTCATCTATTCGCTAGAAAATTGGCTCTTCATAAATTTTTTAAAATAAGAGAGAAAAAGTTCTGGAAGAATGCCGGATTTAGTAATTTGGACTGTAATGACCAGACCAATTTGGACATACTCGGTGCTCTGATGGAGGAAGGCCATCGGCAAAGTGGACAAGGATCATTCACGACACTTAAGCCAAGGAGTAGCTATACACCCAATCTGAGTATAAGTCCTTATATTGAGACCTTTGTGGGTCAAGGGACCTAGTGTCAAGAGATTTGGAGGTACTATCAAAGTCAAACACAAAATCAAATACTAATTCTCAAAAAGAAACTGGAAGGCAATACAAGTATTAAGTAAAGATACAAACACAACAGTCAAACTATCAGATAAAGGTGGGAACATTGTCTTACTCAACACAGCCCGTTATCTGAAGGAAAACACCAGGCTATTAAGTGATACGAAATGCTACAGAGTTCTCAACAGTGACCCTACAGGAATACATAAGAAATCTCTTAGCGGAATTCTAACGGATGGCTTATATGTGAAAGCCATAGATGAACATGAATACAAGTTTATGATGGTCAATAATCCTAACATAGCGACCTTCTACTCAATACCCAAAGTACACAAAAATCCATCAAGATCATCACCGGGCCGTCCTATTGTTTCAGGAAATGGTAACTTCACAGAAAAAGCAAGTGTTTATTTGGATGAACTACTTAAAAGTTATGTCACCATATTGCCATCATATGTACGTGACCCTAAAGATGTGTAATGTAAATTGAAAGGAATAACTCTTGATGAAAACACATTGTTAGTCAGCTTAGATGTGGAATCCCTATATACCAGTATTTCACATGAGGTTGGTATAAAGGCAGTTCAACATTTTCTTATGTAAAGAAGTACAAATCACAGTCAGCATAGTGAATTCATCACCACTCGTCTCGAATATGTACTGATTCACAACTATTTTGTATTTAATGGAAAATACTATCAACAAATCCAAGGGACAACTATGGGCACTACCTGTATGGGAATGTATACTTAGGCTGGTGGGAAGAGACAAGAGTTTTCGAAGATCATCTAATGGAGTTCACTGAGTCGATAGACCTGGATAAGATATATCGATGACATCCTACTAATATGGAGGGGTACCAGTGAACACCTTGAAAACTTTATCAAAGCATTAAATAAGAATGCCCACAATTGAAAACTTACGTCTGAAGTAGATCAGCAACATATACATTTCCTGGATCTAACTGACTCAAAAACTGCAGACGGCACCATCCATACCACAACATATAGAAAAAACACTGCTACTTATATCTACCTAAAAATTACAGAGCTGATGATGGGAAAGTCATCAGGTATGTCCGTACATAAAATACCGAATGGAGAGAGATGAGGACCAGCATCCAAAAACACTGGCATACCCTTCTAAATGATGACGATTTTATGAACACTCTAAAAAACAAACCATCCATGATATGGAAAAGAGCACCGAACATTGGAGATAAAATAGTTCACAGCCACTTCCAGAATAAAACGACAGAATACTAGTCACTGGATATCAGATCAAAACAAAGGATCTTACAAATGTGGCTCTTGCAAGGTCTCCTGCCAGTTTATGGCAACAAGCAAAACATTTTCAAACAGTGATGACAAGAAACATTTTGCTCAAAAAACATTTATGAATGGCAAAACGGCAGGAGTGATCTATCTGATTACATGTACATGTGGACTCAAATACGTTGGCAAAACATGCAGACAGCTGCGAAGGAGGGTGTTGGAACATACCGGTTCTATTAAAAATCTATATGACACACCAGTCTCAAGACATGTGAGAGAACAGCATGCAGGCAATACAGGAGTGCTTGCTTTCCAGGGCATAGATCGGCTATTACCTACAATACATAAAGGTGACTGAGATAAAAAATTACTCCAAAGAGAAGCAAAATTGATCTTTTATTGAAACACTATGTCACCAAAAGGTTTGAGTGCACACAGGGATCCAGATTCTTGGCTATATAGTTTCCAGCCCCCCCACAGAGGTTTGAGCCAATTCCATCTGGCTCGCTCGAAGTGGGATGTGTGCTGGAAGTACAGAGTAACGGCGATTGTGGTGGACTACTCAATACGGGTCCTGCGAGAAGCCGCAACCTGGAAGTGACACCTGACTTCTGCCGAGCCAGTTAGTCCCAGCGCGCGGGACTGATTTGTGAGTCTCAGCACTTACCCCCTGCGCCTACCATCCAACTGAACTGGAAACCTGTGCACTGGTCTCTACTGGACTTATATTATTTTATATGTAAGTTTTTACTTGTTACTATTTTACTTGTTTATTACATGTACCTTGACCCTTGGTGCACTTCTGTGTTTATTTTGCATTTCTATCTGGTGTTGGAGTCTTCCCACGGCGGCTACCGGTGAAGGAGGGGTGCCTTCATACCACAGCAGAAGCAAGAGGGGAGAGCAGATCTACTTCAAGATCCTTCTTAGGAAGCATGAGTGCGGTTTGACCTTTTCATCTCTTAAAAATCTATATGACACACCAGCCTCAAGACATGTGAGAGAACAGCATGCGGGCAATACAGGTGTGCTTGCTTTCCAGGGCATAGATCGCCTATTACCTACAATACGTAAAGGTGACTGGGATAAAACATGACTCCAAAGTGAAACAAAATGGAACTTTAATTGAAATACTATGACACCAAAACGTCAATCGCCAAGAGGGAGGAGGTGGGGGGGGGGGGGGCGGTGGGGGGGAGGGTGTGAGCAGGCACTCATAACTCTCCAGGTGGCAAACAGTATAGTAATTGTGGTAATTGCAGGCATCGTGTGTCTCTTAGGGCCCAGCATGGATTGTCTTTTTACCAGCAGAGGGACAATCCTTTTTTTTTTTTTTGATAGGATGGTTGGAGATGTTTTCTTAGTTCTCAGCTCTTTGTGGGTTTTGTCCTGCGATTCTCTCAGAGGCCCTAGGAGGGCCTACTCCTCGGTCTCAGCTCTTCAGGTTTTGTCCTGTGATTCTCTCAGAGGCCCTAGGAGGGCCTATGCCTCGGTCTAACCTCTGGGGCTTCGGAGGCTCAGAGCTTTTATTAGGCAAGGGATGCAGGCCTTGGGTTCGTAGGAGCTGCTCTGCTTCCTCTGTGTGCCTAATTGCCAGGTGCTTACCGTTTTTGATGACAATGAGTTTAAACGGGAATCCCCACCTGTATTTGCCTCAATTATTTCATAGGAGGAGTGTTAGAGGCTCGAGCTTGCGTCTTTTGGCAATGGTAACCCTGGACAAGTCATTGTATATTTATAGAGATTCGTTTTAATATGAGTTGGTATTCCTGTCCCTGCAGGCTGCTATTCTGCCGAATAGAATGTATATATGAACAAAGTCCAAAAAACGGTGCTCAAAAGTACAGAGGAACATATATTGCAATAAAGTCTTTATATGATAAAGTTGTTAGGTATTGGATGAACCTATAATACCATGATGTGAGACCCAGAACCTGATGCATGAAAACTCCTATAGGGATTGAATAATAGGACAGTCCATATAGTAGTTTCAGACTATGTCTGGTAGATAATCAATCTTCTATGACAATGCCACTAAGGAAGTCACCCTGGAGTTGCACCTATGGAAGGTCTCAGTATTTCTGAACATGAAGAGAGGGATAGGTGTCAGATGTGTCACAGTCCATCTGTGCGTGCATCACGCAGATAGGCAATGGCTAAGTACGTCCATCAGGAACAAAAAGCGGAGCACAGCTATGAAGAAACAAGGGGCTACACACCAATGTGATAAAAAAATAAAAGTACCTTTATTCCATGGTACACGTGGTGACACGTAGATAAAACACTTTGACGCGTTTCAGGCCTTAGCCCTTTATCAAAGAGTGAGTTCGCGTCTCGCCAAACTGCTGCTCTTATAGATTATCACCCACCCACAGCTACCAGTGACGCGCGATGAATTGGCGCATAATTCTTTAGCCGAATAGCTGTGAAGTCTCACGATGACATCCCTCCTGCACTTTAGGTCTTTAGACCTGGGGCCCAAAACCCAGTATGCCCAGTCGATTTCAAGGTCATTCTCCCCGAAGTCTTCGCACAACAATTTAAAGAGATCACTTAGATAGGGACGAAGACATTCTGGGGGAACCGATTCAGGTGTTCAGATTCTGTTCTCTTGGTTTTCCAGACCATCTTTGAGAAAGCTAATTTCCTGGCCCAAACACACGATCTCATCATCTGCTGCATTTTGTAGTTGCAGGGCCTCCTCCATCTTGGATTCAAGATCACTAGTTATTAGCGCTAGGCCATTCATTTCCTCCTTCAGCTCATTTACAGCGGCCTTCAGGTCAAGCTGGAGCGATTTCTGCATCTTTTCCTGCATTTTGTCAAAAAGATCCTCCAGATATGAGCGGGTGACTTGTATTTCGTCTGTGTGACCCAGGGCCTGCTGATGCTGCTCTGTGTCATTGGACATATGGGCCGTGGCGCCATTTTTCTCCTTGGTACTATGGCCTGGTCCGCGCTGTGCAGCTGCGAAATAACGAGAAACACCCTGTATAGGCGGCCTTTTACATTTGTTTGCCATCGCAGGAAGTCTTTAGCAATCAGTTCATCTGAAAAACTGGGAAAAGCGCTGTTTAATCAGGTTATGTCGAGAGGGTCCCGAGAGCTCCCTCCTCATTCAGCCATACCCGGTGACATCACCAGAAGTCTCCAATTAGAACTTATTTAATGAAATAAAGTCATAGTCAGAACCTGTATTGTAGGTTCCCCATTGTCTTTTCCTGCAGGTGGGATTTTGCACATGTTGTACGTATGGCCTGGTGGATGAGGCAAGCCCAGCCACCCAACAACTCCCCCAGTAGCTTGCCCAGGTAGGGCCAGGCTGAGGTGAAATAACAAAAGTCTGCGCTCATATATGAGTAAAATAATAGGTGATGTGATTCTAAAACAATAAATGTGAATACAACCTTATAGGGATGAGGTTTGATGCAGCTGTTCAAGTAGAAGGCTCAGCACTCCAAGCTAGTACAGACAAAAAGAAAAAGAACAGCGCAAAAACAAAAACCTCATAGTGTAGTATATTTATAAAAGCAATTTATAAGTAAAGTTTACTTATAAATTGCTTTTATAAATACACTACACTATGAGGTTTTTGTTTTTGCGCTGTTCTTTTTCTTTTTGTCAGGGCCAGGCTGAGCCTTTATTTACTTTACTGTTTGATTTTTAATGAAATAAAGATACAGTGCTTCTTTTACTGTACTTGGGATTTTCCTCAGTTGTAAGTACTGGGGGAAGTAGTTGTAAAGCTTATTTGTTCCACCTCAAATGGTACAAGTCCCCTTTAAATGTGAAAGGAAGTGGCACAACTGGGGTGTTTTAAGACTTTTGCGGATTCTTCCCCTTCAGTGCTTTTGTCCTGGTGATAAGGGGATCCAGGGCTGTTTGATCAAGTGGACCTGTCAGTAGGTACCTAAGCACTGACAGTTGGATCTGGACGCTAGGTGAGAGGGGTGTAAGCCCTAATCCTGTCTGCAGCCTCTTACTGCTTTGCCTCTCTGTCGGCCATTTTATTATGTAGGGGGGGTGTAGGGGGAAGGGAAGCCCGCAGCGATGCCAGTATTGCCGCAGTGCCTCTGTCCCTCCACACAGCCACAGATCACTACTTCTGCAGATTTAATCAGGGGGTGTCTGATTTTTGCCGATCTCCTGGGCCGTCCCGCCGCACCTCGGGGCAGTCACAGGGATCACCCAGCCTGATCCCCTGCCCTACCGGCAATCTAAAGCGCTAATGGGGAACGCGATCCCCCCTCCCCTGAGGATGCGAAGCCAGGAGTGCTGCTCTGCTCTATTCGTAGCCGCCTCACTGTCCTCTCACCAGCCAATGGTGACCATTTTGGAACTCGGTCATTTGGGTCCCCGCCGAGGACTTCCGCACTAACCCAACGCACCCAACGTGGGTCCCCCTTTATCAGGGTTGGTCCCACCTCACCTACCGGGCCCAACAAAAATATGAGCCGCTATGGCTGATGGGAGGCAGACACCTAATCCTCAACTTTTGATTTTTGGGCTGGTTCTTGCTTCAGTAGCACGATCTTAGGCTCAAAGTGATCCCCCTTTCAAATGGCTTCTGATTTGAATACATTTGTTCTTTTTTGACCAACTTTGAGCCAGGATTGCTTTGGATTAACAATCGTCTTAGAAGAGCCTCAGATAAACACAGCCATCACTGTCAGGCTCCAAGTCACACCCCAGCATGTTGCTTTTTTTAATTAAATTCAATTCATGATGAACATTAAAAAGATACTCACTATAAACCTTTATTTTTGTGACAGAGACATATATACACAGAGAACTTTTCTGTTACTATATGTAATAGTATCCTAAACATCAAGGAAATCATTCCTGCGCTCAATATATGTTTACAGTGCATGTTTTGAGCATGTTTTTATTATTCCTAAGTACTTACCTTGCATGGAAGTCACCAAGTTTGCTTTTAAATCTGTAAACAAAAGAAAAGCGTCAGATATCACCATAGCTACGGAGACGCTATAAAACAACATCTCATAGGGTGGTTACGTGTCCCCAGGAGAAGCTGTGGTCACGGCGAAAGAGCTGTAGGGAACACTGTCTCAATCTAGTTTACTGCATGATCCTTTGGCAATCGGACGGACAATACGCGTACCTGCAGGATTGGATCTCCTCCCACGGAGCAACATGGAGTAACATGGTACACGTACAGTATTCATTAATACTTTATCTCACAAACTGTGTGAACATTGTGAACATTGTGGTTACAACTGACATCAAAATATCTTTCAAAGTACTGAGATAAAATGCGCAGCACAGTACTGCCACCACAAGCACTACACAGAGTACTACACCACACAGGAGTATAAGTCTCTAAACATTGCTGTACTGAAAGCTTATGTGAGTGCTGTTTCTACAAAAGTTAACATATGCCTATTCCTTCAATCAAGTTTTCAGCATTGTATGAACATACAGTGTAAAGTGAGGGACACGGCAGTTGCCATTGTGAGTGCTGTGCTGTGTGGAAAACCTGTTCTGCTGGAAGCTGGTAAATCTGTTGGGACTATCTAGGGCAGGCCTGCCCAACCCGTAAAGTGAGAAAGGCCGAACTGCTCCAAGGAAAAAAAAATTGGGCCGCACGGGTAAAATCATCATCATCATCATCATCATCATCATCATCATCATCATCATCATCATCATCATCATCATCTCTCCTCCAGCACCTCTCATCATCATCATCCTCATATCTCCCCCAGAACCCCTCACTATCAATCTTTACGAAACTTCCCATCTGTCTCTCATACCCCCATCTCTCCCCCTCACCCACACAATACCCCCCTCCACATCAAACACACAATACCCCCTCCACATCCCCCCAGCCCATTCCATGTCAGCAGCCCCCCCCAAGTTAGCATTCCCCCCCAAGTCAGCATTCCATGTCAGCAGCCCCCACCAAGTCTCTCTTCCCTCAATATGACACTCTCTCCCCCTCCTCTCAATATGACACTCTCTCCCCCTCCCCTCAATATACACTCTCTCCCCCTCCCTTCAAATTGACACTCTCTCCCCCTCCCCTCAATATGACACACTCTCCCCCTCCCCTCAATATGACACACTCTACCCTCCCCTCAATATGACACACTCTCCCCCTCCCCTCAATATGACACTCTCCCCCTCCCCTCAGTGACACTCTCCCCCTCCCCTCAATATGACTCTCCCCCTCCCCTCAATATGACACTCTCTCCCCCTCCCCTCAATATGACACTCTCTCCCCCTCCCCTCAATATGACACTCTCCCCCTCCTCTCAATATGACAGTCTCTCCCCCTCCCCTCAATTTGACACTCTTCCCCTCCCCTCAATATGACACTCTACCCTCCCCTCAATATGACACCCTCTCCCCCTCCCCTCAATATGGCACACTCTTCCCCTCCCCCACTCTCTCACGCCTGCTCACTTACTTTCACTATAAGCCTGCTGCAGTCCCCCATGTGCGGCTGAGTACTGGGACAGGAGGAGGGGGGGCTGTGTGTGTGCAGGGAAGGCCCTGCCCCCGCTGCAGGCAGAGATCACACAGGGAGCAGCAGCACGGAGCTTGTGAGCTTCTGGCCGCCCATGCACAGCTCTGCCCGCCCCCAGGCTTCCCCGCACGCGGCCTGCGCGCCCCCCCCCCCCAGTTTGCGCACCACTGCGTACAGCATGAGGCCTCGCGCACCTTCTTTCCTTACCAGGGAAGGGGGGTTGCCGAGGGCCGCACGGGGTGCCCCAGGCCGTATGTTGTGCAGGCCTGATCTAGGGAGTATCTATGGTTAAAATATGCTTACACCTTCAATCAAGTTTTCAGCATTATCTAAGCCAGGGCTGCACAACATACGGCCCGCGGGCCACATGCGGCCCATCTGGCCTCTCAGTGTGGCCCTCGTTGACTCTGGCCCGGCGCCAGTTAATTAAATAAATAAATAAAATTAAAAAAAAGTTTAAAAAAATGGCGGCGATTCATCCCTCCTCCCTCCCTCTCCCTCCCAGCCCCCTCCCTCTCCCTCCCAGCCCCCTCCCAGCCCCCGGGTTTTGCAGGCTGCCGTGGAGGTCAGAGCAGGCCGGGGGCAGGGCTTAGTACCGGGGAGAGAGGATGTGCTGAGCTCATCTAAGGGAGATGTGGCTGTGTAAAACGGGCTGGTGGGGGGTGGGGGTGTAAAACTGGCTGGTGGGGGGTGGGTGTGTAAAACGGGCTGGTGGGGGGTGGGTGTGTAAAACAGGCTGGTGAGGGGTGGGTGTGTAAAACGGGCTGGTGGGGGGGGGGGTGGGTGTGTAAAACGGGCTGGTGGGGGGTGGGTGTGTAAAACGGGCTGGTGGGGGGTGGGTGTGAAAAACGGTCTGGTGGGGGGTGGGTGTGAAAAACGGGCTGGTGGTGGGTGGGCTGCTGACACGTGAGGGGGGGGCTGCTGACATGTGAGGGGGGGCTGCTGACATGTGAGGTGCAGGGGAGGGAAGTGATGTGAGGTGCAGGGGGGGGGGAAGTGATGTGAGGTGCAGGGGGTGGGAAGTGATGTGTGGTGCAGGGGGGGAGAGTGATGTGAGGTGCAGGGGGGGAAGTGATGTGCAGGGGGGGGAAAGTGATGTGAGGTGCAGGGGGGGGGGAGAGAGTGATGTGAGGTGCAGGGGGGGGGAGAGTGATGTGAGGTGCAGGGGGGGAGAGTGATGTGAGATGCAGGGGGGGGAGAGTGATGTGAGGTGCAGGGGGGGGAGTGATGTGAGGTGCAGGGGGGGGGAGTGATGTGAGGTGCAGGGGGTGGGAAGTAATGTGAGGTGCAGGGGGGGGGAAAGTGATGTGAGGTGCAGGGGGTGGGAAGTGATGTGAGGTGCAGGGGGGGGAAGTGATGTGAGGTGCAGGGGGGGAGTGATGTGAGGTGCAGGGGGGGGGAGTGATGTGAGGTGCAGGGGGGGAAGTGATGTGAGGTGCAGGGGGGGAAAGTGATGTGAGGTGCAGGGGGGGAAAGTGATGTGAGGTGCAGGGGGGGGGAGAGAGTGATGTGAGGTGCAGGGGGGGGAGAGTGATGTGAGGTGCAGGGGGGGAGAGTGATGTGAGATGCAGGGGGGGAGAGTGATGTGAGGTGCAGGGGGGGAAGTGATGTGAGGTGCAGGGGGGGAAGTGATGTGAGGTGCAGGGGGGGGAAAGTGATGTGAGGTGCAGGGGGGGGGGGGAGAGAGTGATGTGAGGTACAGGGGGGGGGAGAGTGATGTGAGGTGCAGGGGGGGAGAGTGATGTGAGATGCAGGGGGGGGAGAGTGATGTGAGGTGCAGGGGGGGAAGTGATGTGAGGTGCAGGGGGGGGGAAGTGATGTGAGGTGCAGGGGGGGGGAAGTGATGTGAGGTGCAGGGGGGGAAGTGATGTGAGGTGCAGGGGGGGGAGAGAGTGATGTGAGGTGCAGGGAGGGGGGGAGACTGATGTGAGGTGCAGGGGGGGAGAGTGATGTGAGATGCAGGGGGGGAGAGTGATGTGAGGTGCAGGGGGGGAAGTGATGTGAGGTGCATGGGGGGGGAGTGATGTGAGGTGCAGGGGGGGGGAGAGTGATGTGAGTTGCAGGGGGGGGAGAGTGATGTGAGGTGCTGGGGGGGAGAGTGATGTGAGTGGCAGGGGGGGAGAGTGATGTGAGGTGCAGGGGGGGGGGAGTGATGTGAGGTGCAGGGGGGGGAGAGAGTGATGTGAGGTGCAGGGGGAGGGTGAGAGTGATGTGAGTTGCAGGGGGGGGTGTGATGTGAGTTGCATGGGGGGGAGAGTGTCATATTGAGGGGAGGGGGAAAGAGTGTCATATTGAGGGGAGGGGGAAAGAGTGTCATATTGAGGGGAGGGGGAGAGTCATATTGAGGGGAGGGAGAGAGAGTGTCATTAAGGGGAGGGGGAGAGAGTGTCATATTGAAGGAAGAGAGACATGGGGGGGATGCTGACTTGTGGGGGGGATGCTGACATGGAATTAGCAGGGGGGATGTGGAGGGGGGTATTGTGTGTTTGATGTGGAGGGGGTATTGTGTGGGTGAGTGGGAGAGATGGTGGTATGAGAGATAGATGGGGAGTATCGTAGAGATTGATAGTGAGGGGTTCTGGGGGAGATATGAGGATGAGGATGATGATGATGATGATGATTTAACCCGTGCGGACCAAATTTTTTTTCCTTGGAGCAGTTCGGCCCTTCTCACTTTACGAGTTGGGCAGGCCTGATCTAAGCTGAGAGTCAGTGATCACATGTAATTGCCTACTCATACAGGGCTTATTCAACCGGTTTGTATCAATGCTGCTATACTTTGTGTCAGACTTTTAAGTAGTAGACAATGCGTTTTTTCTATTTGAAAGATATCTCATTGACTGTACAAAAATTGCGTTATCCATCTACACCCTCACAATAAAACAACTATCAGTGGATCTGTGGAATCTAAGATAAACACAAGAATTTGCTATAATGAGCGGCACAATGGACCAAAGTATTAGCCTTTGTGATTTACTCCAATAAAAAGCTGCTCTAACCACCTGGATCCTAATTAAAGGAAAGGAATTTGCTTATAACTGCAAACACAAAGAAAAGACTGTTAGATAAGTGAAGCTGTGATTATACGCGAAATATTGCTACAGAACAATGACAATTGATGAAATGTAGTACTGCTACAGCAACGTTACATTTTATTGGGAAATTTATTCTGTGTACCCTTGGCTAAAAGGTGTTCTAATCAAATTGTATCCAACAACAGGGTGCATGCTAACCATAAGCAAACCCCCAGGTGATACACTGCATACTATTTAGAGTTATCAATTAAAGCACCTTTAGCTAGCCCTCAAAGAGACTAATTATAGTCTCAATATAAATTCCCAATTATATTAAGCACAACATAATCATGCAGTATAACTTTGGATCTGTTTAATTATTTAAAAAAAAATCTTTTTGAGTGTTGCATGTTAAAAATAAAAATTTTAGACCTATACGGAGCTTATCATACCAGGGTTTCCTCAGGGGAAATGTATTTTTTTTTGAAGCTGTGATTATACGCGAAATATTGCTACAGAACAATGACAATTGATGAAATGTAGTACTGCTACAGCAACGTTACATTTTATTGGGAAATTTATTCTGTGTACCCTTGGCTAAAAGGTGTTCTAATCAAATTGTATCCAACAACAGGGTGCATGCTAACCATAAGCAAACCCCCAGGTGATACACTGCAATAGCCTGCACTCATGGCTATTGTCCCACACTCAGTCACTCCTACCACCCATTGTGACCAAGCACTGCCATCTACAGCACTTACTCCCTCACGAACTGTCTCTGTAAGTTTCCCATTAAACCTCTTAGATTGTAAGCTCTTCGGGCAGGGATTTCCTTTCCTATTGTTTGATTTTGCTGCACTTATTGTATAATTATAATTCCCTGTACGGTATTCTTTGTGAAGTGCTGAGTACACTTTTGGCGCTATATAAATAAAGACATACAATACAATACTTCAAAATAAGATAATAGTAGCAGCACTTTGCTAGTTACTGCCAACACCAGGTTTTTATAGTTCTGTTCCATGTTTCGTGTTTTCACCACTTTTACAATATTATTTTAATATCAATTATTAAAGTTTTTTTTAATTTTAAGAGGCAATCCAAGCTGGGCATTTTTTTCATCATTTTTTACATTCGATTGAAGCAGGGGACACCCAGGTTCCGGGGATACCTTCATAGTGGGTTCCGGTAGCCGTTCCGGTTCAGTTTCCGGTGTTTACGAAATGGCGGTGTTTCAAACATCTGCTCCCTGTGGGCCAATAGGAAGCCATGACATCATTCAGCGCAGCTTACTGTTGGCTCACATGGCGCGGGAGCTTTAAACTTGTAGTCGCTACCGGCTCTCCCTTCGGAGGTATCTTCAGAAGAAGAGGGTCCCCGGAGCTGAAATGAATCGGCTCCGGAGACCGCCTGCTTCAACCAATGTAAAAAAAATACATTAAAAAAGCTTGGATTGCTCCTAAAGACATAATATCACTTTCAACATGAGTAATAGTGCATTAAGCTCAATCAGAGCAGTCATCTTGTTCTTTTGTTAATAGCCGATATACACTGGCCCTCCTTACATTTCAGGCTTAATTTCTTGCTGTACACCTGCCCGTCTTGTGAGGATCGGGCTTAGCCCCCCCCCCCCCCCATAACGACACGGGTGACGCTCCTTACAGTGATAGGAGTGCGCGCAAATGCCGGGCTACCTCTACCAGGACCGAGCTTAGGCTCCACCCCGCGACACTTCCCATGATGACACAGGTTACTGCTACTAAAAAGTAGTGTTACTTTTACCTTTGTCCTCTCCACCCCAGCGTGCCACAGGACGGTAGACTTCTATAGGTTAAATGAATGAGAACATTGATGCATAATTAATTATTAGCATAAAGAAGGTGGATTTTAAACCCCTTATTCTCCCCCCCCCCCCCCCTGGTCCCCTACAGTACATTCCCCACCCCCTGTGATCCCCCAAACAAGTGTTCGAGTTCAGAGATACTAAAGGGGATAAAAAGCTGCTTACCCTTTTCTTTGTCGGGGTGATGGGCTACAACGCTGGCCAAGGCCAAAGAAAATATTATTTCTAATATCATTTTAGAAATTCTACAGTAGGTGTTTAACCTACTGTAGTAGCTCTGAAATACAGTGCAATGATTTATGCCTCTCAGCTGAATATCTAGAGGTGTGACATCATTGTGACATTATTACATCATCACTGTCCCACTCAATGTTGACAGCAGAGCAAATATAGGATCTCAACAAATGTTTCTGCACTGTCACTATAAATGAGGGTCCTTAAAATTAGTAAGAGAGGTTAGATGGAATAATAGAGAGGTTGTATAGAATAATCAGAGGAGTTAAAGGGAACAATAGGAGGAGTTGTGGAAAGGGGTATTATAGAGTAATAGGAGGAGTTAAAAGGAGCATTTATATAGGGTAATAGGAGGAGTTATTGAAGGGTTATTTGCAGTGGTGGCTTTCCCATAAGGCTAGCTAGGCCTTAGCCTAGAATGGCAATTTTGGGGAGGGGTGAGGGGGGGCAGCAATTTTTTTGGGAGAAATGTGTGTGTGAGAGTCTTCTCATTTTAGGAGTGGACCCCCTCCTGTAGCGCCACGTCGTCATGATGATCTGACATCAAATGACACTGCAACATCACATGATGACGTGTTGCCATGACAATGCAGCATCAGATGTTGCCATGACGTTACGACTCTAGGGTGGTGGGCCGCTCCTAGGCTAGGGGGGTGGGGGTGGGAACAAGTCCACCACTGGTTATATGGAGTAGTAGAAGGAGTTATAGTTGGCGGTTATATGGGACAATAGAAGGAGATATAGGGAGGGGTTATATGGATTATTAGGAGACTGTATTGGGAGTTACACAGACAGGTAATATGGAGCAGTATCTTATCCGCGTTACATAATCATTCCTTATATTCTAAAATATCTTCATATAAATTCGGTACACTATTAACCAGTTGGTGATTTATAATTGAACTATAATGAATTATGCATGTATTATTATGTATGTTGTATAAGTTCTAGTTGCAGTTTATAATTATTACCGAAAAAGGGGGTAAGGTCACATATATAAATAACCCACCCTGCCTTTATTATTGATCTCTGGTATGTTTTGAATAGTTAAAGTAGTTCTGTTAATTGTGTGCTGCTAAGCGTCCAACTTGTAACAGGCAGATTTATTGGGGGGAGGGTCATGCGACTGCTTAGATCAGGCCCGCACAACTTGTAAAGTGAGAAGGGCTGAACTGCTACAAGGAAAACAGATTCAGTCCGCAGACGTAAAATCATCCTCCTCCACATCCTCCTCATCCTCCTCCCCCAGCATCCCTCATCCTCCCCCAGCATCCCTCATCCTCATATCTTCTCCCCCCAGATCATCATCATATCATCGCCCCCCCACCCCCAGATATGAGGATGATGATGATGATGAGTGGTGCTGGGGGAGATATGAGGATGGTCATACCATACCATACAGGGCCGTAGACAGCTTTCCTGGGGCTCATGACAACAGTTTCCATTGCCCCCCCCCCCCAGTGTCGGCAGCCTTTGCGAGGCTCCCCCTCTATCTCTCATACTCCATCTCTTAACCTCACTGACACACATAATACTCCCCCTCCACATCACACACAATAACCCCCTGGATATCACACACATCCCCCTGCAGCTCACATCACTCTCTCCTCCTGCATATCACATCACTCTCCCCCCTGCATCTCACATCACTCTCTCCTCCTGCATATCACATCACTCTCCCCCCTGCATCTCACATCACCCTCCTCCTGCATCTCACATCGCCCTCCTCCTGCATCTCACATCGCCCTCCCCCAACAGCCTCCCCCCTGCATCTCACATCACCCACGCCCCTGCATCTCACATCACCACCCCTGCTGCATCTCACATCATCATATCATCGGTTGCGGTTGAGGCGGTGGAGATGGTGGCGGGCAGCAGACTGAGCAGAGCAGGCAGACTGCACGCGAGGGAAGAAACGCGCGCATGTGCCTGTGCGCGCGCTCTCTAGCAGCAGACTCCTACCCTGCTGTCCTCCTCTGAGACTCGTGAGAGCGGGCTCGGGGGAAGGAGGAGGGGGAGAGCGGGCTCGGGGGGGGGGAGGGGGAAGAGAGGAGGAGGGGTAAAGCGGGCTAAGCCGTCGTGGACCATACAGTGAGTGCGGGCGGCCTCGTGTTGTGCAGGCCGGGCTTAGATGTATAAATTTAATACCAGTTTAAGGGAAAGCATTTGCAGGGTAGCATTTGCATCTAAAATGATGCATGTTAAGTGATCATCTATATGTGAGAATATATAGTTAGACTATTGTTTGACTGGAGGTTGACTGGAGGTTGACGGGGGTCTGGATCATCTGCAAACTCTTTTACACAAGACAACAAACGGTGAGCTTATCTGATCACACTATGACCCCATGCTTGTCACTTCAAGCAGCCTGTACTTTTACCCCCTCTGTACACCTTATTTACTGCAGCCCAACAGCTTGCACACAACTGCCCACCACTCAACCCCCAAACCCTCAACACCCCAATGCAAAACCTGAATAGGCCATAGCATTGCAATGCAGCAAAACATTTTGGCAAGGAAAAGGCACACCTCTGCTGTTTAGTCTGCACACACTCACTTGGCTCACAACAGCTTCATGCAACTGTAACCCTGTTTCCCCCCTCCTCTGGGAACAACACTGGCTACTAGCTTCTGTGTGGTGCTGAAGTCTACCTGCTGTTTAAGGAGAAGCTGAGCTGTGCGATGTTATGGGCAATGGGACACGTTTTAGGAACATTATTTCTTTACTCACTCATGGTACAGCGCCTCCAGCCATAACAGGATCCTAGGAGTAGGATGTAAGCTCCTATCATTGCAGTCCGTCTACCTCCTGTCCAGTAACTGACACTAAGGCAGAGGCAAGGTGCACACGCATCTTTATTTTATCTCTTTCTTCCTTCTCATTACAGCATAATCTCTGCCGTGCAGGACATCTGGATGGTGCTTGCTCCATCTCTTGAGGCATTCTGGTCTGGATGGTCTCTAAGCCAGCCGGCATAGAATGGCATGCTTGCCCCACAATGGGGAAGACTCATAGCCCTCTCACTCCCATTAAGGAGAAGAGCCAGACCTCATCCTCTCTCATCAGAGGGTAACACTAGACTCTCCTACTCACACCCTCTCCCTTTGGAGGGTAGCGATAGACTCCCTCACACACCCTCTCCCTTAGGAGGGTAGTGCTAGACTTCCTCTCACACCCTCTCCCTTGGGAGGGTAGTGCTAGACTAAATTTAGACCCTCCCCAGAAGACTATAGAAGGGGCGGGCTCATGAACTGTACCCACCTCCAAGGGGCTGTACACAGGCCATGAGTCACCAGCTTCCTTCCTTCCTCTTCAAGGGAAGCACAAGGCGGAGGGGGAGGGGGGGGACAGTCACAGCCCATAGATTAACCCACTACTGCCTGAAACTTATCAGGGCTTACATAGTAGGTATTCTATGTGGGTGAAAACAGGTACGATGGAGACACACCCTGTTACACAACATTACCTACCTCTGTGATAATGAACCTGCTATATATTTCAACTTTGTTCTTTCTTGTGGCCTCGTGAAAATGTTACTCTCACTATCCATTACAATACCCTCCCTCCTGGCCCATATCCAATATTATTATACACCCTGGATTACTCAAAAGCCTTGGATTATCTACTGAATGTTGGTGGAGAACTCTGAAAACCAGCACACCAACCATCGCTTACACTAATGGCAAACATCACAAATTTACAACTTGCAACAAACTACTCAAATTTCTAATACTGTTACTCTCTTTACCAGTTGATATTGAACTTAACCCAGGTCCTCCCCTTTCAATTGTCCCATACAACTGAGAATACCCCCCTTCAAATTCTAAAAAGGTCTATCTGTCGCCCATATAAATATCCGGAGCCTGCTGCCCAAACTGGATGAACTAAGGGCATGGTACCTTATGCATAAACCCAAAGCCATCATTCTTACAGAAACATGGCTAACCCCTAAAACACTTGATGCAGACACCTAACAATTAACACTGTTAAATTGCCCCCCAAGCCCACCCTCTTTTGAAATCCTAGTTGGCAAAATCTGCCTCCCCTTTTCTTTGTTTTGTTTCAAATTGTTTTGATTGTTTTTTCAATTCCATGAAACAATAATAACAGTTACAATAATAGCATTGAAAATGAAAGTGCCCTTCTGTATTCTCCAACGTCTTAGCGTGAAAATACACCGTCTGCCAGCTCTAGGACGACTCCAACCTCCGGAGGATTTACCACACTCTTATAGCGCTGATGACCTGGGAAAACAAAATGGCGGACGAGCTCGGGAGAAGACAGTAATTGAGTCAGACAACAACCAGGGAAGCTTTGTCAGAAACTGTTCTCTCATTTATTGAAGGTTTACAGCCAGTTTTTATAGCAAACTTGAGCATAGAAAAAACACAGATATGAGAACATACTTCCCCTTTTACTTCACAGTCTGTCTATCTCAGCAAAATGACAGTTAGACAGTTTATGGTCTGAGAAAGGGGCACATTTCCTAGTTAGGAGGCCGTTAAGGAAATGGCAGTATGTTGTGAAATGCATTGTTGTGTAACTTATGCCCAGTACGGCTGAAGACAAGTTCCTGTTTTCTACAGGGCAAAATAAGTCTGAATGAGTCTGAACAAACACAGTTCAGCTAAAGATAAGTAGGTGACAGGTCAAGTCACATTCTCAGACTTGCCTGCACAGCACAATTACATATGGCATATGGCATGTGCTTAGTTCCTGAGACTTAAACGTTAGTACAGAATAGTTATAGAAAAATGGTTATCCAGCAATCAAAATGGAGTCCCCCCTTATATGCACATTTACAATCCCCCCTTTTGTCATCACAAAATGACAATTAACCTCTAGGATATGGGGGTCTCGTATTGGATTTGAATGTTATCATAATCCATCAAAGGTATCTGGACTCTAGTGGCAGTAGGTCCAGAGTTACGTATCATATTTGAGAAGCTGTGAATGGGGGCATTAACGTCCAGTGATGCATATGTGTGATCAATGGACTTACCAAAAGGCATAATCATTTTACATAAAGATAAGCACATAAATTTGCAGCATGAAAAAATAATAACTAATACTACGATTATACTAGTGATTACTATCAGTCCCATAAGAAGTTTCCTTCCCAATTCTCCAATCCATGCACCTAACCCAAAAGTCCAATCAAACTGATCAATTCTCTCAGTAATGTCTGCGACAAGAGTTTTGATGTCAGCAACATGACTCTGCAATGATTTGGAGTGATCAGAGAGATTGAAACAACACATTCCCTGAAAATCTTGACATCCATGCTCATGTTTAAGCAAAAGATAATCTATTGCGGCGCGATTTTCCAAAATTGCTTTGCGTGTATCTTGTAAATCTATCATTAGTTCTTCTAGGGCCTGGGAAGTGTTATTTAACCCCTTGGCTACAGCGCATGCCAGTTTGGCGACAGTTCTTGCTGTATACACAGCCAATCCAGGAACTCCAACAAGGGAAGCTGCTAGACTTACAATTTCAGTGGTTGATAATAAATTTACATGTGGATCGCAATTTTCAGTAAGTGAAATAGTGGATCGCTTAACTTTGGTTTGATGTAAGCCAGGTTCTACAGAAAACATCATTAACCCTAACCTGGTGAGAGCACATGGCCCCCCTGTGATGTTTCCTGGTATGTAAGTGTAGGTAGTATTACCACAAGAAAACAACCATCCAACGGGAAGTTTAACAGGATAAAGATGGCTTGGTGTGCTTACAGTGTGATTGCAACTCATAGTGTTATTGACGCTAGTACATTTGTCATCAGTTCGACTACACAATATTCTGGTCATGTTGGTGGAAACTGAGGGCGTCAATTTTACTTGTTTACATTTACCTATCTTTTCAGGATTACATGTCATTTGATAACATATGTCACCCTGTGTTATATTCTGGGTCTTAATTTGTGTCATGTTAAGCCATTTCTCACCAATACACTGGGGACAGTCACGACAATATTCATAAACAGAAAAATGCTGTCGCACATCATGATGTTCTGCTAAACTATCATTATTGCTTATGCTAAACACTTTTAACAAAATCTCTACTGGTGTGGGTACTGCTATTAAACAGCTTGTGAGTATGTCAGTTGTGCTGGTCATGTCGGTTAAACAGAAATGTGACATATTCAGTACCTCAACAGCCAAATGCTTCCAAATGTTAGTTTTGACTTCCGTTAGAAATGAAGCCATGCGTTTGGAGCGTGTGTAATGTCTTCCTGGCAAATTGTGAGAGTTAAACTGGACCTGTGGTACATGGGTTTCGCTTTCATCTTGTTCCTTGGAGATGAGAGAAGAGAGTTCACCTTCTCCAGAGGAAACATAACTTTCAGGTGGACTGTGGTTAGGGCAGGTTATAGTGGTATTCTTGATACTAGTGATACTGAGTCCATTAACGTAGATGTAGCAAAAAGCGCATATTATTATTGTCAATACGTCCAAGAGTAGACAAACGCGTATGCATCTGCGCCGATTCTTCTGAAATCGTGTCTCTGGTATTTGACGAATCTCAACTTCTGGCTCTACTCCTTCGTTGACTTGATACGTGATGCGTGAATCCATGTAGACGAATCTTCAGTCAGCACAGCTGTACGAGTCACTGCGAGGATCGTGGTTGGAAGACCGTAGGGCGGTTCTGTTGTCCCTCCTTTGGCGGGTAGGCGCTTGACCACGACTTTGTCTCCGGGCTGGAAACGATGTGTCGGCTTATCTGAAGGGAGCGGAAGAGAAGAAGAAACATCACCATAGATGCCATTCAATTTCTGTATCAAGTGATGAACATAATTCTCTTGAATTTGCTCTAGGTCTCCAACTTCCTTTGGGCAATACGTACCATGAGCCCAGGGAGTTGGAAACGGTCTCCCCATTAAAATTTCAAAAGGTGACAATTTGGTAGTACTATTCGGGGTCATCCTAATTTCTGCAAGGACTGCGGGAAGGACATCTGGCCATCTTGAAAAGGTACCATTTGTTCCCTTATGCAGTTTATCCTTGATCGTGCGATTGGTCCTCTCTACCTGACCTGAAGACTGTGGGTGGTAAGGTATGTGGAACTTCCAATCTATAGCGAGAGTCTTAGCAACTCCTTGAGTCACCTGGGATGTGAAATGTGTTCCTCGATCACTATTTATTTGAAGAGGACATCCCCATCGGGGAATGATTTCCTTGCAAAGTATTTTTACAACAGTCTTTGCATTTTCGTTCGATGTAGGAAATGCCTCAACCCATTTGCTGAATTGATCTACCATTACCAGTAGGTATTTCAGCTTTCCCGCAATGGGTGACCTGGCCATTAAGGATGGTGCAGGAGCTTTCCCAGATCGTACACCGTTGCCCCCACCCCCTCCCCCGCCTGAAACTGTCATGCATGCTCACGATGGCTCAGTGCAGAATGCTAGAGGAAATCATTACAGGGGCAGGGGAGGTCACAATAGAGGAAGGGGTAGGGGAGCCCAAGGGAATAACCAGCGCAGACCAGGCACTTGTTTTAACTGTGGGAAACAGGGACACTGGAGACAGGAATGTTGGGCCCCTTCTCAGGGTAACAACCAACAACAAAATTATCAGCAGCAGGATTATCAAAGTCAGGGAAATCACAGGCAGCATCAAGGCTATGGTCAGCAGAACCAACCACAGTACCAGCAGAATAGCAGCAGAAACATGCAGCAAAATACTCAGAGGCCACAACAAAATCACAATTATCAGGGCCAAAATGTTTCCAGCCCTCAATATAATGTTGCATGGAACCAAGAGATGCCTTATTGCCAATAGGGCTGCCCGAGGACGGAAACCCTCGTCTGCCCACAAGCTTCTGTGTCTAATGGATGGTTAGATATACCATTACTATCATTGTATGTCAATGGCAGATTAACTGATTTTCTTGTAGACACAGGTGCAACGCGTTCTTGTCTTAATAAACATTCTTACAAGGGCCCAATGCAGCAAGCAGACGAGTCCTCTATGGGTATTGAGGGTACTCTCACTAAATGTTACAACACTCCCATTTTGTCAGTTCAATTAAATCCTAGGTCTGACAAACACTGGAAGCACCCTTTCAGGGTTATTCCACAATGTCCAGTGAATTTATTAGGACGTGATCTTATGGCCAAAATGCAAATTGACATAAGCATTGGTGACAAGGGGGGGATTATTGTAAGTTCTCCACATCTCTCCCCCAATGATTATGATCTTTCTCTTTTTCAGCATGACACTGGCAGACTCAAAGTCCGAGGGTTAACAATGCCAGATAGATTAGTTGAACAACTGACCAAATTGTCAGATTTTGCCATCCATGGTGATATGCCTTACACACGCATGACATTTGCTAATCCTGTTTCATGTATTATCTATGATCCAGAAGCAGAGATGCATGACCCTGAAGCACACTCAGATGTGTCTGCTCGCATTGAAGGTGTATGGATCACACCAACGACTGTCTACATTGCATCAGACAAAGGAGCCTTCATATGGGCTCAAGGACAGCAGCTTGTATTACAAGACAAGTATTTACCTATTGACGAGATATGGGATATAGAATGGAATCTTTTTTCTACTGACATACCTTTATCATTACAGGACATTGACCCACGGGTATGGGCTACTTCTCACACTGACCCAGGTCTCATCTCATGCACACCATATGAGGCTACACTAAAGCCAAGAGTAAGTCCGGTTTACATTAAACAGTACCCATTATCTGCAGAAAAGGAAGCAGGTATTGAACCGATCATTAAGGAGTTACTCACAAAGGGAGTAATAGAACCAACTGTCTCACCATACAACACACCAGTTAACCCAGTACCGAAACCTAACAGTTCGCAGTGGCGTTTTACACAGGATTTGCGCGCAGTTAATCAATTAGTGCAACCATTAGCGCCTATAGTACCAGATGTCACAGCGATCATTACAGCCATACCAGCAACAGCGATCTATTTCACGGTAATAGACTTGAACTCAGCTTACTTTTCCATTCCGGTACACCCTAACACAAGATCTTTGTTTGCGTTTACCTACAAAGGTGAACAATTTAGGTGGTCTCGTCTACCACAGGGATATTGCGATTCCGCCACGGCTTACAGCCTGATCGTGCGCATGACTCTTGCTGACTGGTGTCCGCCCGGTGACTCTGTTTTGCTGCAGTATGTGGATGATTTACTACTCTGCAGTCAAACTGAGGAAGCGTGCACTCTGGATACGCATAGTCTGATGGAGCATCTCGCTGCTACAGGTCATAAAGTCTCACCACACAAGATACAGTTGGTGCAACAAACTGTCAAATATTTAGGCTTCATACTACAGCCAGGACAGAGACTCCTTTCGCCTGATCGAGTCAAGGTAATTGCCACTCTCCCCAAACCCAAGACGAAAGCTGCTATGTTATCTTTTCTGGGGATGATTACCTATTGCCGCCAATGGATACCGAACTGTTCCCATTGGGATAACATCTTGAGACAATTGACATTGATGCATATGCCAGACCCACTGCAATGGACGCCAGAGAATATCACTGCATTCACTGAACTTAAGACTGCATTGTGTTCTAGCCCCGCTCTGGGCTTGCCGAACTATAACCTGCCTTTCCATTTGTTTTGCAGCGAGACAGGTACCGCGGTTGTTGGCGTACTAGCACAAGAACATGGCTCAGGCTATAGACCGGTGGCATTCTATTCTAAGAAACTGCAGGAGATTGTGCAAGGGTTCCCAGCGTGTTTAAGACAAGTAGCTGCATGCGCTATTTTGGTAGAAGCAGTACAAACTATTGTGCTGTCACACAAACTAACCTTGCATACATCACACCAGGTACTACATGTTCTCAAGAACCTCACTACGCAGCACATGACCGCACAGCGTAGAACAGGGTATGAAACTATCCTCACATCTACCTCAAACCTCACTGTCAAATACCACCCACCACACACTGGTCCTGCTCAAATTCTGTCTAAACTGTTACTACACAACTCTGACATAGGCAATGAAGATCATGACTGCCTACAAAACATACACAACACGACATCAGTAAGGAGCGACTTAGAAAGTACGCCCCTTAAGGAGGGAGATGTATTGTTTGTAGATGGGTCATGCTCTAAGCCCTCAGATGGAGTATATCTGACGGGATTTGCAGTAGTTAGGTTACCAGACACAGTAATCTGTTCTGGAGCGTTGCCGTTTGTTTCAGCTCAAGCAGCAGAATTAGTAGCATTGACCGAAGCATGTAAAGCATCATCTCAGAATACGGTAACCATTTACACAGACTCTCGCTATGCATACGGAGTCGTACACGACTTTGGAGTAATTTGGAAAAATCGTGGTTTTGTAAGTGCTGATGGTAAGGGAATATCACATGCGACATTGGTAGAGCAGTTACTGGAAGCCATGTTGCTACCCAGTAAACTAGCAATTGTTAAATGTAAAGGACATGCTGGTGGAGAGACAGATGAGGCCAAAGGTAATGAGTTGGCCGATTTTCATGCAAAAGAGGCTGCACGATCACAAATTATGTTTCCTGCATACCACACCACTGTTGACACACAGCTCAATATGGTAATGACATGCCATCTCCCAGACTACGATCTTAAAATGTTACAAGAACTTGCAGAAGAAAAAGATGTAGAGCTATGGGAGGGAAAAGGTTTGAGCAAGGATGAGAATGGGATTTGGACTAAGGACACAGTAATAGGTTTTCCTAAAATAGCCAGCCCTATTCTAGTCTCACATTTCCATGGAATTGGGCATAAAGGAAAGAAAGCTACAGGTGATCAGATTAAGGAATTGTTCCTAGTTAGAGACATTGATCAGGTAGTTGAGACACAACTAGCTAGATGTCTAACATGCATCAGAAATAACACACAAGGAACACGACCCGCAAAACATGAACATCTACCGCCACCTAGTGGCCCAATGGAGAAAATACAGATTGATTTCACACAGATGCCAACAAGCATAAAAGAAAAGGACATATAAGAACATACTGTAGCATAAAGACATACAAAACTCCTATCAGATGATAACAAAATATTATATGGAATCAAACAGTTCAGGCCAATACTCTACAGTACACTCCAATACACTGTATTTCCATAAATGGACACAATAGGGGGGGGGGGGGTTTACCAACTTCGCTCCGAGGCATATATTTATACTTTTCCAGAACCAGGTTTTGATTTCGATTTCTACCTTTTACCTCTTTTAATACATCGATAATATTGGTAATATTGGTGATGTAATATGATGCAAAATAATACACTTTGACGGGTGAACAGGGTAAGAAACCGCTAGCGAAACATCATAGCTCCAGCCTCATTCATCCTTACTCTTGTTGTTAATCCAGGGTTCCCATGTCTCATAGACCCTATCAGTGTTTAAGGAATGCCGACAACCTCTCCATTAACATGCCATGCTTCTTTCTACTGCTAGTCTTGGTTGGGCAGCAGCTACCGAGCATCTGACGGCTGTTAACATATGATTGATTAGGTGTCTCGTTGTGTGGTTCACATCTTCAATTGGTTTCGCTAGTAGATAGGTTAGTGGGTCTAGCGCAATTTTGAGACCAATTGTTTCTTGGATATACAGTAAATCCAGAATTCTTGTATAATTGGGCAGTTCCACCAAATGTGGACCATATCCCCAGGGAGGCCGCATCCTCTCCAACATCGATCCGATGATTCGGGATATATTTTGCTGAGCCTCTTTGGGGTAAGGTGCCACTGGTAGATCATTTTATAGATGCTCTCTTTCGTTACTGTACATATGGATGTTTTAGACGGATTCTCCCAGATATCGCTCCAATCCTCACTATCAATTTCTAGACCCAGGTCATTTGATCATGTATCCGTGACCTAGAGGGATATTCCCGATGAGAGCTTATATTTTATTTTAGCACTAGCTGATATACCCGGCGTTGCCCGTGATTTAATGGTCCCGCTCCCCCTCTCTGTCCACTCACCCCCTATCTCCGCTCCCCATTGCCCTTTCTCTGTGGGTGGGTGAGTTAGTGACTGGGAGAGTTAGTGACTGGGTGAGTTAGTGACTGGGTGAGTTAGAGACTGGGTGGGTTAGTGACTGGGCGGGTGAGCTAGTGAGTTAGTGAGTGGGCGGGTGAGTTAGTGAGCGGGCGGGTGAGTTAGTGAGCGGGCGGGTGAGTTAGTAAGCGGGCAGGTGAGTTAGTGAGCGGGCGGGTGAGTTAGTGAGCGGGCGAGTTAGTGAGCGGGCAGGTGAGTTAGTGAGCGGGCGGGTGAGTTAGTGAGCGGGCGGGTGAGTTAGTAAGAGGGCGAGTTAGTGAGTGGGCAGGTGAGTTAGTGAGCAGGCGGGTAAGTTAGTGAGCGGGTGGGCGGGTGAGTTAGTGAGCGGGCTGGTGGTGAGTTAGTGAGCGGGTGGGTGAGTTAGTGAGTGGGCAGGTGAGTGAGTTAGTGAGCAGGCAGGTGAGTGTGTTAGTGAGCAGGCAGGTGAGTGAGTTAGTGAGTGGGTGGGTGAGTAAGTTAGTGAGCGGGCGAGTGAGTGACTGGGTGGGTGAGTGACTGGGTGGGTGAGTGACTGGGTGAGTGACTGAGTGAGTGACTGGGTGGGTGATTGACTGGGTGGGTGAGTGACTGGGTGGGTGGGTGAGTGGGTGGGTGGGTGGGTGAGTGGGTGGGTGAGTGGGTGAGTGGGTGATTGAGTTGGGGACTGGGTGAGTGAGTGACTGGGTGCGTGAGTGACTGGGTGGGTGAGTTGGGGACTGGGTGAGTGAGTGACTGGGTGGGTGAGTGACTGGGTGGGTGAGTGACAGGGTGGGTGAGTGACAGGGTGGGTGAGTGACAGGGTGGGTGAGTGACAGGGTGGGTGAGTGACTAGGTGGGTGAGTGACTGGGTTTTGACTATGAGTGACTGGGTGGGTGAGTGACTGGGTGTGTGAGTGACTGGGTGGGTGAGTGACTGGGTGGGTGAGTGACTGGGTGGGTGAGTGACAGGGTGGGTGAGTGACTAGGTGGGTGAGTGACTGGGTTTTGACTATGAGTGACTGGGTGAGTGAGTGACTGGGTGAGTGAGTGACTGGGTGTGTGAGTGACTGGGTGTGTGAGTGACTGGGTGGGTGAGTGACTGGGTGGGTGAGTGACTGGGTGGGTGAGTGACTGGGTGGGTGAGTGACTGGGTGTGTGAGTGACTGGGTGGGTGAGTGACTGGGTGGGTGAGTGACTGGGTGGGTGAGTGACTGGGTGGGTGAGTGACTGGGTGGGTGAGTGACTGGGTGGGTGAGTGACTGGGTGGGTGAGTGACTGGGTGGGTGAGTGACTGGGTGAGTGAGTGACTGGGTGAGTGAGTGACTGGGTGAGTGAGTGACTGGGTGAGTGAGTGACTGGGTGAGTGAGTGACTGGGTGAGTGAGTGACTGCGTGGGTGAGTGAGTGACTGGGTGGGTGAGTGACTGGGTTGGTGAGTGAGTGGGTGGGTGGGTGGGTGGGTGGGTGAGTGGGTGGGTGGGTGAGTGACTGGGTGAGTTGGGGACTGGGTGCATGAGTAACTGGGTGGGTGAGTTGGGGACTGGGTGAGTGAGTGACTGGGTGGGTGAGTGGGTGAGTGGGTGGGTGGGTGACTGGGTGGGTGGGTGAGTGACTGGGTGGGTGAGTGACTGGGTGGGTGAGTGACTGGGTGGGTGAGTGAGTGGCTGAGTGACTGGCTGAGTGAGTGGGTGAGTGAGTGACTGGGTGAGTGAGTGACTGGGTGAGTGACTGGCTGAGTGACTGGCTGAGTGACTGTGTTACTGTGTGAGTGAGTGACTGGGTGAGTGAGTGGCTGTGTGGATGAGTGACTGGGTGGGTGGATGAGTGACTGGGTGTGTGAGTGGGTGAGTGACTGGGTGGGTGAGTGACTGGGTGGGTGAGTGACTGGGTGGGTGGGTGAGTGACTGGGTGGGTGAGTGACTGGGTGGGTGAGTGACTGGGTGGGTGGGTGAGTGACTGGGTGGGTGAGTGGGTGAGTGACTGTGTGAGTGGGTGAGTTGGGGACTGGGTGAGTGAGTGACTGGGTGGGTGAGTTGGGGACTGGGTGAGTGAGTGCCTGGGTGGGTGGGTGGGTGAGTGACTGGGTGGGTGAGTGACTGGGTGAGCAACTGGCTGAGTGACTGGCTGAGTGACTGTGTTACTGTGTGAGTGAGTGACTGGGTGAGTGAGTGACTGGGTGAGTGAGTGACTGTGTGGATGAGTGACTGGGTGGGTGGATGAGTGACTGGGCGTGTGGGTGGGTGAGTGACTGGGTGGGTGAGTGACTGGGTGGGTGAGTGACTGGTGGGTGAGTGACTGGTGGGTGAGTGAGTGACTGGGTGGGTGGGTGAGTGACTGGGTGGGTGAGTGACTGGGTGGGTGGGTGAGTGACTGGGTGGGTGAGTGACTGGGTGGGTGAGTGGGTGTGTGGGTGAGTGGGTGTGTGGGTGAGTGACTGTGTGAGTGGGTGAGTTGGGGACTGGGTGAGTGAGTGCCTGGGTGGGTGAGTGCCTGGGTGGGTGGGTGACTGGGTGGGTGGGTGACTGGGTGGGTGGGTGAGTGACTGGGTGGGTGGGTGAGTGACTGGGTGGGTGGGTGAGTGACTGGGTGGGTGAGTGACTGGGTGGGTGGGTGACTGGGTGGGTGGGTGAGTGACTGGGTGGGTGGGTGAGTGACTGGGTAGGGGAGTGACTGGGTGGGTGAGTGACTGGGTGAGTGACTGGCTGTGTGGATGAGTGACTGGGTGGGTGGATGAGTAACTGGGTGTGTGGGTGGGTGAGTGACTGGGTGGGTAGGTGAGTGACTGGGTGGGTGAGTGACTGGTGGGTGGGTGAGTGGGTGGGTGGGTGAGTGGGTGAGTGACTGGGTGGGTGAGTGACTGGGTGGGTGAGTGACTGGGTGGGTGAGTGACTGGGTGGGTAGGTGAGTGACTGGGTGTGTGGGTAGGTGAGTGACTGGGTGTGTGGGTGTGTGGGTGGGTGAGTGACTGGGTGGGTGAGTGACTGGGTGGGTGAGTGACTGGTGGGTGAGTGACTGGGTGGGTGAGTGACTGGGTGGGTGAGTGACTGGGTGGGTGAGTGAGTGACTGGGTGGGTGAGTGACTGGGTGGGTGAGTGGGTGTGTGGGTGAGTGGGTGTGTGGGTGAGTGGGTGAGTGAGTTGGGGACTGGGTGGGTGAGTTGGGGACTGGGTGAGTGAGTGCCTGGGTGGGTGAGTGCCTGGGTGGGTGAGTGCCTGGGTGGGTGAGTGCCTGGGTGGGTGAGTGACTGGGTGGGTGGGTGACTGGGTGGGTGGGTGACTGGGTGGGTGGGTGACTGGGTGGGTGGGTGAGTGACTGGGTGGGTGGGTGAGTGACTGGGTGGGTGAGTGACTGGGTGGGTGGGTGAGTGACTGGGTGAGCAACTGGCTGAGTGACTGGCTGAGTGACTGTGTTACTGTGTGAGTGAGTGACTGGGTGAGTGACTGGCTGTGTGGATGAGTGACTGGGTGGGTGGATGAGTGACTGGGTGTGTGGGTGGGTGAGTGACTGGGTGGGTGAGTGACTGGGTGGGTGAGTGACTGGTGGGTGAGTGACTGGTGGGTGAGTGAGTGACTGGGTGGGTGAGTGACTGGGTGGGTGAGTGACTGGGTGGGTGAGTGGGTGAGTGACTGTGTGAGTGGGTGAGTTGGGGACTGGGTGAGTGAGTGCCTGGGTGGGTGAGTGCCTGGGTGGGTGGGTGACTGGGTGGGTGGGTGACTGGGTGGGTGGGTGAGTGACTGGGTGGGTGGGTGAGTGACTGGGTAGGGGAGTGACTGGGTGGGTGAGTGACTGGGTGGGTGAGTGACTGGGTGAGTGACTGGCTGTGTGGATGAGTGACTGGCTGTGTGGATGAGTGACTGGGTGGGTGGATGAGTAACTGGGTGTGTGGGTGGGTGAGTGACTGGGTGGGTAGGTGAGTGACTGGGTGGGTGAGTGACTGGTGGGTGGGTGAGTGGGTGGGTGAGTGGGTGGGTGAGTGACTGGGTGGGTGAGTGACTGGGTGGGTGAGTGACTGGGTCAGTGAGTGACTGGGTCAGTGAGTGACTGGGTCAGTGAGTGACTGGGTCAGTGAGTGACTGGGTCAGTGAGTGACTGGGTCAGTGAGTGACTGGGTCAGTGAGTGACTGGGTCAGTGAGTGACTGGGTGGGTGAGTGAGTTAGTGACGGGGTGGGTGAGTTAGAGACTGGGTGGGTGAGTGACTGGGTCAGTGAGTGACTGGGTGGGTGAGTGAGTGAGTGGGTGAGTGACTGGGTTGAGTGAGTGACTGGGTGAGTGAGTGACTGGGTGAGTGAGTGACTGGGTGAGTGAGTGACTGGGTGAGTGAGTGACTGGGTGAGTGAGTGACTGGGTGAGTTAGTGACTGGGTGAGTGAGTGGGTGAGTGACTGTGTGAGTTGGGGACTGGGTGAGTGAGTGACTGGGTGGGTGAGTTGGGGACTGAGTGAGTGAGTGACTGGGTGGGTGAGTGCCTGGGTGGGTGGGTGACTGGGTGGGTGGGTGAGTGACTGGGTAGGGGAGTGACTGTGTGGGTGAGTGACTGGGTGGGTGAGTGACTGGGTGAGTGACTGGCTGTGTGGATGAGTGACTGGGTGGGTGGATGAGTGACTGGGTGTGTGGGTGGGTGAGTGACTGGGTGGGTGGGTGAGTGACTGGGTGGGTGAGTGGGTGTGTGGGTGAGTGACTGTGTGAGTGGGTGAGTTGGGGACTGGGTGAGTGAGTGCCTGGGTGGGTGACTGGATGGGTGGGTGACTGGGTGGGTGGGTGACTGGGTGGGTGGGTGAGTGACTGGGTGGGTGGGTGAGTGACTGGGTGGGTGGGTGAGTGACTGGGTGGGTGAGTGACTGGGTGGGGGAGTGATTGGGTGGGTGAGTGAGTGACTGGGTGGGTGAGTGACTGGGTGAGTGACTGGCTGTGTGGATGAGTGACTGGGTGGGTGGATGAGTAACTGGGTGTGTGGGTGGGTGAGTGGGTGGGTGAGTGGGTGAGTGGGTGAGTGACTGGGTGGGTGAGTGACTGGGTGGGTGGGTGACTGGGTGGGTGAGTGACCGGGTGGGTGAGTGACAGGGTGGGTGAATGAGTGACTGGGTGGGTGAGTGACTGGGTCGGTGAGTGACTGGGTCAGTGAGTGACTGGGTCAGTGAGTGACTGGGTCAGTGAGTGACTGGGTGGGTGAGTTAGTGACGGGGTGGGTGAGTTAGAGACTGGGTGGGTGAGTGACTGGGTCAGTGAGTGACTGGGTGGGTGAGTGACTGGGTGGGTGAGTGACTGGGTGGGTGAGTGAGTGGGTGAGTGACTGGGTTGAGTGAGTGACTGGGTGAGTAAGTGACTGGGTGGGTGAGTTGGGGACTGGGTGAGTGAGTGACTGGGTGGGTGAGTGCCTGGGTGGGTGACTGGGTGGGTGGGTGACTGGGTGGGTGGGTGACTGGGTGGGTGGGTGACAGGGTGGGTGGGTGACAGGGTGGGTGGGTGACAGGGTGGGTGGGTGAGTGACTGGGTGGGTGAGTGACTGGGTAGGGGAGTGACTGTGTGGGGGAGTGACTGTGTGGGTGAGTGACTGGGTGGGTGAGTGACTGGGTGGGTGGATGAGTGACTGGGTGTGTGGGTGGGTGAGTGACTTGGTGGGTGGGTGAGTGACTGGGTGGGTGAGTGACTGGGTGGGTGAGTGACTGGGTGAGTGACTGGGTTGAGTGAGTGACTGGGTGAGTAAGTGACTGGGTGGGTGAGTTGGGGACTGGGTGAGTGAGTGACTGGGTGGGTGAGTGCCTGGGTGGGTGACTGGGTGGGTGGGTGACTGGGTGGGTGGGTGACTGGGTGGGTGGGTGACAGGGTGGGTGGGTGACAGGGTGGGTGGGTGACAGGGTGGGTGGGTGAGTGACTGGGTGGGTGAGTGACTGGGTAGGGGAGTGACTGTGTGGGGGAGTGACTGTGTGGGTGAGTGACTGGGTGGGTGAGTGACTGGGTGGGTGGATGAGTGACTGGGTGTGTGGGTGGGTGAGTGACTTGGTGGGTGGGTGAGTGACTGGGTGGGTGAGTGACTGGGTGGGTGAGTGACTGGGTGGGTGAGTTGGGGACTGGGTGAGTGAGTGACTGGGTGGGTGAGTGCCTGGGTGGGTGACTGGGTGGGTGGGTGACTGGGTGGGTGGGTGACTGGGTGGGTGGGTGACTGGGTGGGTGGGTGACTGGGTGGGTGGGTGACAGGGTGGGTGGGTGAGTGACTGGGTGGGTGAGTGACTGGGTAGGGGAGTGACTGTGTGGGGGAGTGACTGTGTGGGTGAGTGACTGGGTGGGTGAGTGACTGGGTGGGTGAGTGACTGGCTGTGTGGATGAGTGACTGGGTGGGTGGATGAGTGACTGGGTGTGTGGGTGGGTGAGTGACTTGGTGGGTGGGTGAGTGACTGGGTGGGTGAGTGACTGGGTGGGTGAGTGACTGGGTGGGTGAGTGACTGGTGGGTGGGTGGGTGAGTGGGTGGGTGGGTGAGTGACTGTGTGGGTGGGTGAGTGTGTGGGTGAGTGATGTGGTGTGTGAGTGACTCGGTGGGTGGGTGAGTGACTGGGTGGGTGAGTGACTGGGTGGGTGAGTGGGTGGGTGAGTTGAGTGGGTGGGTGAGTTGAGTGGGTGGGTGAGTGACTGGGTGGGTGAGTGACTGGGTGGGTAAGTGAGTTAGTGACTGGGTGGATGAGTTAGTGACTGGGTGGTTGATTGACTGGGTGGGTGGGTGAGTGACTGGGTCGGTGAGTGACTGGGTGGGTGAGTGACTGGGTGGGTGAGTGGGTGGGTGAGTGACTGGGTGGGTGAGTGACTGGGTGGGTGAGTGACTGGGTGGGTGAGTGACTGGGTGGGTGGGTGAGTGACTGGGTGAGTGGGTGAGTGACTGGGTGGGTGAGTGACTGGGTGGGTGAGTGACTGGGTGGGTGAGTGACTGGGTGGGTGAGTGACTGGGTGGGTGAGTGACTGGGTGGGTGAGTGACTGGGTCGGTGAGTGACTGGGTCGGTGAGTGACTGGGTGGGTGGGTGGGTGAGTGGGTGGGTGTGTGAGTGGGTGGGTGAGTGACTGGGTGGGTGAGTGACTGGGTGGGTGGGTGACTGGGTGGGTGGGTGACTGGGTGGGTGGGTGACTGGGTGGGTGAGTGACTGGGTGGGTGAGTTGGGGACTGGGCGAGTGAGTGACTGGGTGGGTGACTGGGTGGGTGGGTGGGTGACTGGTTGGGTGAGTGAGTGACTGGGTGAGTAAGTGACTGGGTGGGTGAGTAACTGGGTTAGTGAGTGACTGGGTGGGTGAGTGACTGGGTGGGTGACTGGGTGGCTGGGTGGCTGGGTGACTGGGTGGCTGGGTGACTGGGTGGGTGTGTGAGTGACTGGGTGGGTGAGTGACTGGGTGAGTGAGTGACTGGGTGAGTGAGTGACTGGGTGGGTGAGTTGGGGACTGGGCGAGTGAGTGACTGGGTGGGTGGGTGACTGGGTGGGTGGGTGACTGGTTGGGTGAGTGAGTGACTGGGTGAGTAAGTGACTGGGTGGGTGAGTAACTGGGTTAGTGAGTGACTGGGTGGGTGAGTGACTGGGTGGGTGGGTGACTGGGTGGCTGGGTGACTGGGTGGCTGGGTGACTGGGTGGGTGTGTGAGTGACTGGGTGGGTGAGTGACTGGGTGAGTGAGTGACTGGGTGAGTGAGTGACTGGGTGAGTGAGTGACTGGGTGAGTGAGTGTCTGGGTGGGTGAGTGACTGGGTGAGTGGGTGGGTGAGTTGAGTGGGTGGGTGAGTGACTGGGTGGGTGGGTGAGTGACTGGGTGAGTGAGTGACTGGGTGAGTGACTGGGTGAGTGAGTGACTGGGTGAGTGAGTGACTGGGTGAGTGAGTGACTGGGTGACTGAGTGAGTGAGTGACTGGGTGAGTGAGTGACTGGGTGAGTGACTGGCTGAGCGACTGGCTGAGCGACTGGCTGAGTGACTGGCTGAGTGACTGGGTTACTGTGTGAATGAGTGACTGGGTGAGTGACTGGCTGTGTGGATGAGTGACTGGGTGGGTGGATGAGTGACTGGGTGGGTGGATGAGTGACTGGGTGAGTGGGTGGGTGAGTGGGTGGGTGAGTGACTGGGTGGGTGAGTGACTGGGTGGGTGACTGGGTGGGTGAGTGAGTGACTGGGTGGGTAAGTGACTGGTGAGTGGTTGAGTTGGTGAGTGGGTGGGTGAGTGGGTGGGTGAGTGACTGGGTGGTTGAGTGACTGGGTGGGTGAGTGACTGGGTGGGTGGGTGACTGGGTGGGTGGGTGACTTGAGTGACTGGGTGGGTGGGTGAGTGACTGGGTGGGTGAGTGACTGGGTGGGTGAGTGACTGGGTCGGTGAGTGAGTTACTGGGTGGGTGAGTGACTGGGTCAGTGAGTGACTGGGTCGGTGAGTGACTGGGTGGGTGAGCGAGTGACTGGGTGGGTGAGCTAGTGACTGGGTGGGTGAGTTAGTGACTGGGTGGGTGAGTTAGTGACTGGGTGCATGAGTGACTGGGTGGGTGAGTGACTGGGTGGGTGAGTGACTGGGTGGGTGAGTGGGTGAGTGACTGGGTGGGTGAGTGAGTGACTGGGTGAGTGACTGGGTGAGTGACTGGGTCGGTGAGTGACTGGGTGGGTGAGTGACTGGGTGAGTGTGTGGGTGTGTGAGTGGGTGTGTGAGTGGGTGGGTGAGTGACTGGGTGGGTGGGTGACTGGGTGGGTGAGTGACTGGGTGGGTGGGTGAGTGACTGTGTGGGTGAGTGACTGGGTGGGTAAGTTGGGGACTGGGCGAGTGAGTGACTGGGTGGGTGAGTGACTGGGTGAGTGACTGGGTGGGTGACTGGGTGGGTGGGTGACTGGTTGGGTGGGTGAGTGACTGGGTGGGTGAGTTGGGGACTGGGTGAGTGAGTGGGTGGCTGAGTAACTGGGTGGGTGAGTGACTGGGTGGGTGAGTGACTGGGTGGGTGGGTGACTGGGTGGGTGGGTGACTGGGTGGCTGGGTGACTGGGTGGCTGGGTGACTGGGTGGGTGTGTGAGTGACTGGGTGGGTGAGTGACTGGGTGACTGGGTGAGTGAGTGTCTGGGTGAGTGAGTCACTGGGTGAGTAACTGGGTGAGTGACTGAGTGAGCGACTTGCTGAGCGACTGGCTGAGTGACTGGCTGAGTGACTGGGTTTCTGTGTGAGTGAGTGACTGGGTGAGTGAGTGACTGGGTGGGTGGGTGAGTGACTGGGTGAGTGAGTGGGTGAGTGGGTGGGTGAGTGGGTGGGTGACTGGGTGGGTGAGTGACTGGGTCGGTTAGTGACTGGGTGGGTGAGTGACTGGGTGGGTGAGTGACTGGGTGGGTGAGTGGGTGGGTGTGTGAGTGGGTGTGTGTGTGTGGGTGGGTGAGTGACTTTGTGGGTGGGTGACTGGGTGGGTGAGTGACTGGGTGGGTGAGTGACTGGGTGGGTGAGTGACTGGGTGAGTGACATTGAGTGACTGGGTGAGTGAGTGACTGGGTGGGTGAGTGACTGGGTGGGTGAGTGACTGGTGGGTGGGTGAGTGACTGTGTGGGTGGGTGAGTGGGTGAGTGACGTGGTGGGTGAGTGACTCGGTGGGTGGGTGAGTGAGTGGGTGAGTGGGTGGGTGAGTTGAGTGGGTGGGTGAGTGACTGGGTGGGTGGGTGAGTGACTGGGTGGGTGAGTGACTGGGTGGGTAAGTGAGTTAGTGACTGGGTGGATGAGTTAGTGACTGGGTGGGTGAGTGACTGGGTGGGTGAGTGACTGGGTGGGTGAGTGACTGGGTGGGTGAGTGACTGGGTGGGTGAGTGACTGGGTGGGTGAGTGACTTGGTGGGTGAGTGACTGGGTGGGTGAGTGACTGGGTGGGTGAGTGACTGGGTGGGTGAGTGACTGGGTGGGTGAGTGACTGGGTGGGTGAGTGACTGGGTGGGTGAGTGACTGGGTGGGTGAGTGACTGGGTGGGTGAGTGACTGGGTGGGTGAGTGACTGGGTGGGTGAGTGACTGGGTGGGTGAGTGACTGGGTGGGTGAGTGACTGGGTGGGTGAGTGACTGGGTGGGTGAGTGACTGGGTGGGTGAGTGACTGGGTGAGTGACTGGGTGAGTGAGGGAGTGACTGGGTGATTGAGTGGGTGTGTGAGTGGGTGTGTGTGTGAGTGGGGGTGTGAGTGGGTGTGTGAGTGGGTGGGTGAGTGGGTGGGTGAGTGGGTGAGTTGGGGACTGGGTGAGTGAGTGACTGGGTGCGTGAGTGACTGGGTGGGTGAGTTGGGGACTGGGTTAGTGAGTGACTGGGTGAGTGGGTGGGTGAGTGGGTGGGTGAGTGGGTGGGTGGGTGAGTGGGTGGGTGAGTGGGTGGGTGACTGGGTGGGTGAGTGGGTGGGTGAGTGGGTGGGTGAGTGACTGGGTGGGTGAGTGACTGGATGGGTGAGTGACTGGGTTGGTGGGTGAGTGACTGGGTGGGTGAGTGACTGGGTGAGTGAGTGACTGGGTGAGTGAGTGACTGGGTGAGTGACTGGGTGAGTGAGTGACTGGGTGAGTGAGTGACTGGGTGAGTGAGTGACTGGGTGAGTGAGTGACTGGGTGAGTGAGTGACTGGGTGAGTGAGTGACTGGGTGAGTGAGTGACTGGGTGAGTGAGTGACTGGGTGAGTGAGTGACTGGGTGAGTGAGTGACTGGGTGAGTGAGTGACTGGCTGAGCGACTGGCTGAGCGACTGGCTGAGTGACTGGCTGAGTGACTGGGTTACTGTGTGAATGAGTGACTGGGTGAGTGACTGGCTGTGTGGATGAGTGACTGGGTGGGTGGATGAGTGACTGAGTGGGTGGATGAGTGACTGGGTGGGTGAGTGACTGGGTGGGTGAGTGACTGGGTGGGTGAGTGACTGGGTGGGTGGGTGAGTGACTGGGTGGGTAAGTGACTGGTGAGTGGGTGAGTTGGTGAGTGGGTGGGTGAGTGACTGGGTGGGTGAGTGACTGGGTGGTTGAGTGACTGGGTGGGTGAGTGACTGGGTGGGTGGGTGACTGGGTGGGTGGGTGACTGGGTGACTGGGTGGGTGGGTGACTGGGTGGGTGGGTGACTGGGTGGGTGGGTGACTGGGTGGGTGACTGGGTGGGTGGGTGAGTGACTGGGTGGGTGAGTGACTGGGTCAGTGAGTGAGTTACTGGGTGGGTGAGTGACTGGGTGGGTGAGTGACTGGGTCGGTGAGTGACTGGGTCGGTGAGTGACTGGGTCGGTGAGTGACTGGGTGGGTGAGCCAGTGACTGGGTGGGTGAGTTAGTGACTGGGTGGGTGAGTTAGTGACTGGGTGAGTGACTGGGTGGGTGAGTGACTGGGTGGGTGAGTGACTGGGTGGGTGGGTGACTGGGTGACTGGGTGGCTGGGTGGCTGGGTGACTGGGTGGGTGTGTGAGTGACTGGGTGGGTGAGTGACTGGGTGACTGGGTGAGTGAGTGTCTGGGTGAGTGAGTCACTGGGTGAGTAACTGGGTGAGTGACTGAGTGAGCGACTTGCTGAGCGACTGGCTGAGTGACTGGCTGAGTGACTGGGTTTCTGTGTGAGTGAGTGACTGGGTGAGTGAGTGACTGGGTGGGTGGGTGAGTGACTGGGTGAGTGACTGGGTGAGTGAGTGGGTGGGTGAGTGGGTGGGTGAGTGACTGGGTGGGTGAGTGACTGGGTCGGTTAGTGACTGGGTGGGTGAGTGACTGGGTGGGTGAGTGGGTGGGTGTGTGAGTGGGTGTGTGTGGGTGGGTGGGTGAGTGACTTTGTGGGTGGGTGACTGGGTGGGTGAGTGACTGGGTGGGTGAGTGACTGGGTGGGTGAGTGACTGGGTGGGTGAGTGACATTGAGTGACTGGGTGAGTGAGTGACTGGGTGGGTGAGTGACTGGGTGGGTGAGTGACTGGTGGGTGGGTGAGTGGGTGGGTGAGTGGGTGAGTGACTGTGTGGGTGGGTGAGTGGGTGAGTGACTCGGTGGGTGAGTGAGTGGGTGAGTGGGTGGGTGAGTTGAGTGGGTGGGTGAGTGACTGGGTGGGTGAGTGACTGGGTGGGTAAGTGAGTTAGTGACTGGGTGGATGAGTTAGTGACTGGGTGGGTGATTGACTGGGTGGGTGATTGACTGGGTGGGTGAGTGACTGGGTGGGTGAGTGACTGGGTGGGTGAGTGACTGGGTGGGTGAGTGACTGGGTGGGTGAGTGACTGGGTGAGTGAGGGAGTGACTGGGTGATTGAGTGGGTGTGTGAGTGGGTGTGTGTGTGAGTGGGTGTGTGAGTGGGTGTGTGAGTGTGTGAGTGGGTGAGTGGGTGGGTGAGTGGGTGGGTGAGTTGGGGACTGGGTGAGTGAGTGACTGGGTGCGTGAGTGACTGGGTGGGTGAGTTGGGGACTGGGTTAGTGAGTGACTGGGTGAGTGGGTGGGTGAGTGGGTGGGTGAGTGGGTGGGTGAGTGGGTGGGTGACTGGGTGGGTGACTGGGTGGGTGACTGGGTGGGTGAGTGAGTGGGTGGGTGACTGGGTGGGTGAGTGACTGGGTGGGTGAGTGACTGGATGGGTGAGTGACTGGGTTGGTGGGTGAGTGACTGGGTGAGTGAGTGACTGGGTGAGTGAGTGACTGGGTGAGTGAGTGACTGGGTGAGTGAGTGACTGGGTGAGTGAGTGACTGGGTGAGTGAGTGACTGGGTGAGTGAGTGACTGGGTGAGTGAGTGACTGGGTGAGTGAGTGACTGGGTGAGTGAGTGACTGGGTGAGTGAGTGACTGGGTGAGTGACTGGCTGAGCGACTGGCTGAGTGACTGGCTGAGTGACTGGGTTACTGTGTGAATGAGTGACTGGGTGAGTGACTGGCTGTGTGGATGAGTGACTGGGTGGGTGGATGAGTGACTGGGTGGGTGGATGAGTGACTGGGTGGGTGAGTGGGTGGGTGAGTGGGTGGGTGAGTGACTGGGTGGGTGAGTGACTGGGTGGGTGAGTGACTGGGTGGGTGAGTGACTGGGTGGGTGAGTGACTGGGTGGGTGGGTGAGTGACTGGGTGGGTAAGTGACTGGTGAGTGGGTGAGTTGGTGAGTGGGTGGGTGAGTGACTGGGTGGGTGAGTGACTGGGTGGTTGAGTGACTGGGTGGGTGAGTGACTGGGTGGGTGGGTGACTGGGTGGGTGGGTGACTGGGTGGGTGACTGGGTGGGTGACTGGGTGGGTGACTGGGTGGGTGGGTGAGTGACTGGGTGGGTGAGTGACTGGGTGGGTGAGTGACTGGGTCAGTGAGTGAGTTACTGGGTGGGTGAGTGACTGGGTCGGTGAGTGACTGGGTCGGTGAGTGACTGGGTCGGTGAGTGACTGGGTCGGTGAGTGACTGGGTCGGTGAGTGACTGGGTCGGTGAGTGACTGGGTGGGTGAGCCAGTGACTGGGTGGGTGAGCCAGTGACTGGGTGGGTGAGTTAGTGACTGGGTGGGTGAGTTAGTGACTGGGTGGGTGAGTTAGTGACTGGATGAGTGACTGGGTGGGTGAGTGAGTGGGTGAGTGGGTGAGTGACTGGGTGGGTGAGTGACTGGGTGGGTGAGTGACTGGGTGGGTGAGTGACTGGGTGGGTGAGTGACTGGGTGGGTGAGTGACTGGGTGGGTGAGTGACTGGGTCGGTGAGTGACTGGGTGGGTGAGTGACTGGGTGGGTGAGTGGGTGGGTGAGTGTGTGGGTGGGTGAGTGACGTGGTGGGTGAGTGACGTGGTGGGTGAGTGACTGGGTGAGTGAGTGACTGGGTGGGTGGGTGACTGGTTGGGTGGGTGAGTGACTGGGTGGGTGAGTGACTGGGTGGGTGAGTTGGGGACTGGGTGAGTGAGTGACTGGGTGCGTGAGTGACTGGGTGGGTGATTTGGGGACTGGGTGAGTCAGTGACTGGGTGAGTAAGTAACTGGGCGGGTGAGTGACTGGGTGGGTGAGTGACTGGGTGGGTGAGTGACTGGGTGGGTGACTGGGTGGCTGGGTGACTGGGTGACTGGGTGAGTGAGTGACTGGGTGAGTGAGTGACTGGGTGAGTGAGTGACTGGGTGAGTGAGTGACTGGGTGAGTGAGTGTCTGGGTGACTGGGTGAGTGAGTCACTGGGTGAGTAACTGGGTGAGTGACTGAGTGAGCGACTTGCTGAGCGACTGGCTGAGTGACTGGGTTTCTGTGTGAGTGAGTGAGTGACTGGGTGAGTGAGTGACTGGGTGGGTGATTGCCAAATGGACCCCGGTACAAATACCTCCTCCTGACCACCTAATATACCTGAAGCAGTATAGGCTACCGGGAGAGCAGAATGAGAAAAGGGAAGACTGTCCAGGCATTGCTGGAGTCAGAGGTAATGCAGCCTGCAGCCAGTCTGTTCAATGCTCCTGTCTGGTCTGTGAAAAAAACAGACGGGTCGTGGAGGATGGCTATGGACTGTAGAGCCCTAAACAAGGAAGCGCCCCCGGTGGCCGCTGTCATCCCCGACATGGTTACTTTGGTGAAACATTTGGTTAGGTATGTGGGAGCCTGCCATGCTGTGATTGACTCAGAAGATGATTCCTCCTTCAGTATTCCCACTAGTGCCAATTCACTGGACAATTTTGCCTTTACCTGGGAAGGGCGCCAATACACCTTTCAGGTGGTCGTGCAAGGATATCTGCACTCACCTACCATATGTCATGCAATGGTGGCCAGGGACCTGGCTACCCTAACACTGTGCGCTAAAATGTTTCATTATAGCAATGATGTGATGGTGACTGAAACTGAAGAACAGGTGGAGACAAACCTCAAGACTATAATGACCCATATGATTGACTAAGGCTGGACTATACACAGCAAGAATATACAGGGCCCCGGACCAGAGGTACAGTTTTTGGGTTAGATGGGGTTTGGGCTCAGTCGACAGATCCCCTCCAAAGCATTGGAATCCATCATGTGACACCCACACCAAAGACCTCTAAAGAAGTGTTGTATTTTGTGGGCGCCTTGGGCTTTTGGAGGCATTTCCATCTGGGATTGATTTTGTGGCCCATCTACAATGTGACCCACAAGAAGCCGCTATTCGTGTGGGGGGGCAGAACAACAGAGTGCCTTCCAAGCAGCTAAGGAGACAATACCATAACATCAAGGTTTGGGCCCTCCGGAGCCAGGAATATATTTTTTTCAAAGTTGAATGTTACCTGAACCGACAATGTGATGTCCCAGGGATTATGTCAGGAATCCAGTGAAGCTAACCAGAAGCAGAAAATGCCTGTGGGATCCTGATCAAAACAACTCACAGAGGCCCAACAACGCATTACCCCACGGAAAAGACATTGTTTGGGGTCTGCACAGCCCTTCAAGCGGTGGAACCAATCATCGGGCCGGACGAAGTTACAGTGAAAACTGACCTACCCATAGGACCGTGGGTATGAGACCAGGGCCTTATAGCCCACAGCCATGTCACACAACAGGCAGCCATGCTGAAGTGGAAATGGTACCTACAGGAAAGATGAGGAATCCAAGCCGGGGAGCGGAGAAAGCTATATCAACAAATGGCTGGCCTGTTAACTTATGAAAGTCTGAAAGAGACACTGGGGAATGGGGTACCTATACTCGACCCCTCCCCTGTGTCAGAAGCCACACCAATTGAGCAGCTGCCAGAAAATGAGAGAAGCAGTGCCTGGTTCACTGATGGATCCACTGTAGTAACATACCAAGGGCGGCATTGGATAGCAATGGCCAGAGAAGGATGTGACCTTTGCACAGAAATTAAGAAATGGCCTATTGAGAAAAAGGCCACTGGGACCCTAAGATGCGGGGATTTACAAGGAACTACCCTTAAAGCTCTGCAACAGGTGGTCCTAGCCTATGGGATCCCTGAGGAGACTCAATCAGATCAGAGTACACACTTCACTGGATCCATGGTCCAGGCGTGGGCAAAGGACAGTGGAGTACAATGGAGAATGCATATTCCTTACCACCCACAAGCAGCGGGTCTAATTGAACGCAGCAATGGGTTGCTGGAGGGGCAGGTGAAAGCAATCACAGCATCACACACCCTCATTGGGTGGGCAACAGGGGAGGTGACATTGGTGACTGACATTCATCAGTGGCAAACACAGCCGACTGGGACCAAGATAGACCGATATATTGAGACAGGCACTGTGCTTGGTATCTACTATATATTTCTGAAAGTGTCCTATGTGTCCGGGTCTGTATGTGTCTCCCTGTGCCCCTCCCCGTGTCCCTAGCGGCAATCTCATTGGACCTTGGGCCAGGCCAATGAGATTGCTCCCTTGGGCCGCCCACCCCCGCACACCTCTCATTGGCCTGAGGCGGAGTGAAGGGCACACACACACACACACACACACACACACACACACATCACTATACACACACACATCACTAT